>NC_057813.1:37627517-37644513 GCF_018294505.1 Triticum aestivum | reverse complement strand
CGACCACCGCCGGACCCCGCCGCCGGAGTAGCCGCCGCCGCCACCGAACCGCACCCCAAGGTAGCCGCAGGTTTTCTAATAAAACTGATCGGGTTTTTTTTTCGAAGCCCTAGATCTGTTTTTTTATTTTAGATCCGGTTTGGTTATTTTTTTCCGGTTTAGTCTATTTAGCGGACGTTCGTCCGTACGTTCGTTTTAACGAATGTTTTCGTCGTTTAGCCGCAGACAGCGAACGTTCATTCGTTAGCCTGTTCGTCCATTTCCTTTTTCTCGGATTTTCCGTGATTATTTCTGATCGCGATTTCTGATCCAATTTTCGTTTTAGTATAACATTTCGCTCGTTTATCGGAATCGGGCAATTCAAGCGCCTAGAGTTTCGTCTCGAAAGCCTCTTTCCATTTAAACCACCCAAACAAGTTTTTTCTACTGTAAAATTTGACCTAGGTCCAGAATAGTAAAATGAAGCTTATTTCTTTCGCCGTTTGATTTTCGTTGCTTTGTTTGATTTGATTCTTTTTGCAAGCCGGAGTTCTTAAGTTGAACTTTCTAGTTAGATCTCTTATTTGAGTTTTACCTGTGCATTAGATGAGTGCTTATTGTATGTTTGTTTGTTTGCGATAAGAGTACCCGGAGTGCGCCGCTTGCTACTTCGAATCTGTAGGTTTCACGGATCATCATCAAGCCAAGTAACACTTTGATCATAACTCTTTACTACCCAGTTTTATTGCATTAGATCAATCCTCAAAAAATTGTATGATTAGGATCTTATTAATGTGTGGGTTTTGGGAAGTAGATGAGGTAGAACCTATTACCTATTTATTATCAAACCTTTGGGAGTTACTTCTATGTTTGCTTATATTGCCATGCTATGCTAGTAGACGTGGATTGGGTGAGTGTATCCATGACAGATGTGAGATTGTTAATAAATGGTTTACTTAAGGTGGCAACTTAAATTCACATCTGGGTGGATTGAGGCACCTGGGGAACCTAGTGTTGCCTGTATTTTTGGAAATCCCGGGGTACTGTGTGATTCTCCTATGGACCGCCACCCAGGCTCAAAGGGATCATGAGATTATTCATGCTAGAAACTTCCGTGTGCAGCCGCAAGCTACTATGGGCTCTAGCATAGTTGATTAAGTTGCGTGAGCTCTTGAAGAGGTAGACTAGCAGATGTAGGGGATGTAGGTTGGTACTGTCTACCCGGAGTAGTGAGTTAATGCTTCTGAAAGAATGTGTCTCGGTCATCCATTTCTCAAACACCATGTACTTCGAGAAATCAAGCGGAGGAGATCGAGTCTTGCGGGGAAAAGTGTGCAAACCTGTGCAGAGTGTACAAACTAATCATGGTTAGCCGTGTCCCCGGTTATGGACGTTTTGAGTATCTAGTACTTGGATTATCATGTGAATATCATCATGTTTATTTAATGAAATTTTGTTGGGTTAATGATGATGCTTAATTGGGATTGAGTTGGAGTACCCTCCTCAATGTTTAACAACCACCATGATAGTTAAATAAAATTTATTGCTTTGAAGTAGGGAAAAATTGGCTTTATGCAAAACTGTAACCATAGAGCTTTCCACCAGCCTTATATGCATGTAGTATAGTATTATTCTTTCATTACTCTCTACGTGTTACATTGCCAGCATATTCCATGTGCTGACCCATTTCGGGCTGCAATGTTCATGTTGCAGACTTTTCAGATGACGAGTAAGGTACCTTAGGTCGTGATCTTATACTCAGTGATGCCATTGGAATTGATGGACTCGCTTATCTTCCAAGCCTTCCGCTGTTATCGTATTTAGATGGCCTTAAGCCATAGTCATTATAATAAGTTCTCTCTTGAGACATTCGATGTAATTAGTGTGTGATTGCTACTCTGTTATAAATCCTTCCAGTACTATGCGTGTCAGCATTACCGATCCAGGGATGACACTGATGCACAGAGATCAGACTGTTTGAGGTCTGGTCGCTACAAGATGGTATCAGAGCACACACTGACTGTAGGACACGACCACTAAGCTAAAGCCCTAGATCACTACTCTCTCTTCTCCTTTCTGACTCCTCATCTTTTCTACTCTTTTAGGATGGCGGATGCAAGGAACAAGTTCACGCAACCGGATGAAGATACACCCTTTGGACGCCACTTGAAGGAAGTCACTAGATACCTGAACATCAGAGTACCAAGCTCCACCGGGACCTACATCGCCACTTTACCTGAAGAGGAGCGTTGGATGATTCAAGTTCAAGTTCCAGGAAGGACGTTCATGCCCGTCACTGAGCCCATAGAGTTTTCCTTTGATGCACCAACCTGGAGTCTAGGAAAGAGCATGGCAGCTCACATCACCATGGGACGCATTGGAGAAGTTTACCACAAGGATCTCAAGGATACTATCTACCAGATTTGTGGGCGCCGAGATGAGCAATGGGAGATGATCAGCACCCGGAAGGATAGATCAATTGCAGATTTCATCCAGGAGTTAAACCAGCACATACGTCGCCAGGAGAACCAGATGTGCGCAGGCATGATAGATCTGAAGAAGGCTATGACCAAGATCACGGAGCTGGAAGAAGAACTCAAGTCTACACGCGATGGATATGAGGAGGAAATAGCGACACTCGTGGAGAAGAATGATGATCTGAAGAAAAAGCTAAAGGTATTCATGGGATTCCCCGCGACTGGAGGAGAAGACGATGATTGCACTTGTCTAGAGAACTACATCATCATCGACGACACCGACTCGGACCCCGACGATAGCGATGATGACTATGTTGATGAAGCTGGAGCAAATATCATGGAGTCTTCGACCGAGCAGTTTTTCTAGTCGACCACCATAACAGTAGTAGTATTCCCTCATGTATATAGTATAGTCCGAGCACTTTTGTAGCGGTAGTTAGACCGTTGTATGCCCTTGTTTGCATTGATTGAAATGATATTGATTGAATTTGTCTCATGTGCATATGAGTAGTGTTTTCCCTCTAGACCTCATTCTATTCTATATTCTCATCTTTTCTAAAACCCTCAGATGCCTCCGAGATGTGACAATGGATTTGCTTTCCCATCGAAGCTCACCCAGTTGATCCAGCAGCAGAATGCATTGATGCAGATGCTAGTCCAGAATCAGAATCAGGGGAACAACAACAACAACAACGCACCACCACCACCACCTGTTGATCACTTAGCCCGTTTCGTGAGGCTGAATCCGCCGGTATTCTCTAGTAGCACCGAGCCAATAGTTGCAGATGATTGGCTCCGCAAGATGGGAAGGGAGTTGACCATAGAAGGATTCACAGATGCGGAGAAGGTGCGTTTTGCCGCACATCAGCTTGATGGACCCGCAACATCATGGTGGGAGAATTTCACAGCTACTTATCCTATCGACACTGTCACATGGGATCAGTTTCAGCAGGCTTTTCGTACTGCTCATGTTTCAGCAGGAGCCATGGCCATGAAGAAGCGTGAGTTTTGCAACATGCGCCAAGGAGGACATACTATTAGCCAGTATGTGGATGACTTTAGTAAGCTAGCACGTTATGTCCCAGATGACGTTGCTACGGATGTAGCGAAGGAGGAGAAGTTTCTGGACGGACTGAATGATGAGCTCAGCATGCAGTTGATGGTAGAAACCTTCAACAACTACCAGGAGTTGGTAGGTAGAGCTCTCACGATTGAAGGAAAGCAGCAGCAGATTGACAGCCGCAAGAGGAAGTATGGACAGGGGAAGTATAATTCTGGAGCTCAGCAGAAGCCTCGTTTTACCCCAAACTCGGGAGGACATTTTCAGCATACCCATGGAGGAGGTAGTTCGCACAACCATAGTGGCCCCAATAATGGTAATGGGAATGGAGGAAGCAACGGACAGAACCGCACCAACCCATCAACACCAGCTAAGAGGGATCTGAGCCACATCACCTGTTACAAATGCCAGAAGATTGGACATTATGCCACTAAATGTCCTGAAGCGAAGAATGGAAACGGCAATGGGAGTACTGGGAAGAAGCCCAACCCTTTTAACAAAGGACAGGTGAACCATGTTAGCATGGCGGAGGTTGAAGCCCAGCCAGATGCAGTAATAGGTAAGTTTTTGGTTATGTCATTTACTGCAACCGTTCTTTTTGATACTGGTGCATCGCATTCATACATATCAAGGGGTTTTGTGGATAAGTATAAGCTGCCAACCCAAGCCCTTACCCATGTTAGTAACCTCGCCAGGACCAGAGTATATGGCTAGTCTATGGTGTAATCGGTTACCATTAGGGATTGGTAACCATGTGTTTCCCTCAGACCTAATAGTATTGGAATTGCAAGGACTGGATGTGATATTAGGCATGGATTGGTTATCGAAGTATGGAGGGAACATTGAATGCGCCAGTAAGTCGATTTTGCTTACCACGCCAGAAGGAAGAAGGATCAAGTATGTATCCCGGCATGTGCCAAAGAGGACTCAAGTAAATTCCTTATCAGGAGTTGTACAGGAGGAAGTACCAGTGGTGAAGGATTTTCCTGACGTATTTCCAAAGGAGTTGCCAGGCATGCCACCAGATAAAGACATTGAGTTTTTGATTGAGCTTTTGCCAGGCACAGGGCCGATATCTAAGAGACCTTACCGAATGCCCGCAAAAGATTTGGAGGAAATTAAGAAGCAGATTAAGGAGTTACTGGATAAAGGCTATATTCGCCCAAGTTCTTCACCTTGGGGATCGCCAGTACTTCTAGTGGAGAAGAAGGATGGATCATTAAGGATGGATGTTGATTATCGAGGATTGAATGAAGTAACAATCAAGAACAAGTACCCACTACCTATGATCAATGGCTTGTTTGACCGATTGCAAGGAGCCAAGGTGTTCTCCAAGATCGATTTGCGATCGGGATACCATCAGCTGAAGATTCGAGAGCAGGATATACCCAAGACGGCTTTTACCACCAGGTACAAGTTGTACGAGTATACCGTTATGTCATTTGGTCTGAATAACGCACCTGCCTATTTCATGAACATGATGAACAAGGTGTTTATGGAGTTTCTGGATAAGCTCGTCCTGGTGTTCATTGATGATATTTTGGTCTACTCGAAGAATGAAGAGGAGCATAAGGAGCATTTGCGTTTGGTACTGGAGAAGCTCAGAGAACATCAGTTATATGCCAAGTTCAGCAAATGTGCGTGAGTTTGGTTTGAAGGAAGTTGGATTCCTCGGACATGTGATATCCAGAGAAGGAATAGCAGTAGACCCCACCAAAGTTGTCACTGTGACAAACTGGGAAGCCCCAACAACAGTTGGAGAGATCTGGAGTTTTCTTGGACTCGCAGGATACTACCGGAGGTTCATTGAGAATTTCTTGAAGATTGCAAAGCCCATGACGGAGTTGTTGAAGAAGGACACCAAGCTTAAATGGACTAAGGAATGTGAGGCCAGTTTCCAGGAGTTGAAGAAACATTTGGTTACCTCACCAGTATTGATTCTGCCCGATCAGCGCAAGGATTATGAAGTATATTGCGACGCTTCTCGTCGAGGACTTGGAGCAGTGCTTATGCAGGAAGGAAGAGTTGTTTCGTATGCCTCACGACAACTTAAACCTCATGAATTGAATTATGCTACGCATGATTTGGAGTTAGCAGCCATAGTGCACGCATTGAAGACATGGAGACATTTTCTCATCAGAAACCATTGTGAGGTGTACATGGATCACAAGAGTTTGAAGTACATCTTCATGCAGAAGGAGTTGAATCTAAGGCAAAGGAGATGGTTGGAGCTCATCAAGGATTATGATATGAGATTGCATTATCACCCCGGAAAGGCTAACATAGTAGCCGATGCGTTGAGTCAGAAGAGCCATGTCAACACACTCATGACCCGAGAGTTACCAAAGGAGTTAGCCGAGGATCTTCGTGAACTATGTTGGGAGATAGTTCCGAGAGGCTATGTAGCAGCATTGGAGATTCAGTCTACTTTGATGGATAAGATCATAGAAGCTCAGAAGACTGACAAGGAGATTGACGTAATAAAGAAGAAAATGAGCAAAGAAAAAGCTAAGAGATTTCGTGAGGATGAGCACGATACCTTATGGTTTGAGGACCGCGTTTATGTGCCTAATGACCCGGAGATCAGGAAGTTGATTCTGCAAGAGGCCCATGATTCGCCGTATTCGATTCACCGAGGAAATACCAAGATGTATCTGGATTTGAAGGACACTTTCTGGTGGACCGGAATGAAAAAAGATATTGCGGAGTATGTAGCAGTATGTGATGTATGTCAGAGAGTGAAGGCAGACCATCAGAAGCCAGCAGGATTGCTATAGCCATTGCCGATACTCGAATGGAAGTGGGATAAGCTAGGCATGGATTTTATCACAGGATTACCTAGGAATCGTTCAGGCTATGACTCGATATGGTCTGTAGTCGATCGTTTGACGAAGGTAGCTCATTTCATCCCAATGAAGACCACTTACACCAGTGCTAAGTTGGCAAAGATATACATGACCAGGATCGTATGTTTGCATGGAGTTCCGAGGAGCATTGTATCAGATAGAGGAACCCAGTTTACCTCAAAGTTCTGGAATCAGTTGCACAAAACTTTGGGTACCAGGCTAGAGTTTAGTACAACCTTTCATCCGCAAACAGATGGACAGACCGAGAGAGTCAATCAGATTTTGGAGGATATGCTGAGAGCTTGTACACTAGATTATGGATCTAGTTGGGATGACAATTTGCCATATGCAGAGTTCTCTTACAACAACAGTTATCAATCCAGCTTGAAGATTGCCCCTTTCAAAGCTCTCTATGGGAGGAGCCGTTGTTGTGGGATGAAGTTGGAGACCGCCAGTTGTTTGGACCAGATTTGATTAAGGAGTCTAAACAGAAGGTGAAGTTGATTCGCGATAGGCTCAAAGTAGCCCAGTCCAGGCAAAAGAGCTATGCAGATTCAAAACGCAAGGAGACAGTTTACGAAGTCGAAGACAGAGTTTATCTTCGTGTATCTCCACTTCGAGGAGTTAAGAGCTTTGGAGTTAAGGGAAAGTTAGCGCCATGTTTTGTGGGACCATACAAAGTTTTGGAGCGTATGGGAGAAGTTGCTTACAAGTTGGAATTTCCCGAAGGATTGTCAGGAGTTCATGACGTGTTCCACGTTTCCCACTTGAAGAAGTGCCACGCAGAGATGGCTGATATACAGCTGAGGGATACAGTACCGCGAGAAGCGATTCAGTTGGATAGTGATTTAACCTATGAGGAGAAACCGGTCAAAATTCTCGAGTATGCCAGTAGAGTCACCCACAGCAAGGTTATCAAGTTTTGCAAAGTTCAGTGGAGCCACCACACCGAGGATGAAGCCACCTGGGAGCGAGAGGAAGATCTACTGAAGGACCACCCTCACCTATTTTCTAGCCAACCCGAATCTCGAGGCGAGATTCGTCTTAAGGGGGGTAGGTTTGTAACATCCCAAATTTTCAATTTGGAATGTTATACATTAGATCATCATTGCATATCATATTTTATTGCATTTTGGCTCGATCCTACAATTCTATGCAACTCAAGGACCCACGGAGAGAGTTGGGAATTTCGTTATTTTCATATTTGAGTTTTTCTCAAATTTTGAAAATAGGATCATTTGATTTCATTTATTTTATCTTCAATTATTTCTATTATAAAAATATGAAAGAGTGTCACAACCTAGCTAGTCATGCATTAGAGTGTTGCATCATGTTTACTCTTTCATCAGAAACTTGAAATGGGGATGACAGAACCCCCAGTCCCCTCTGAAACCAACTAGGGTTTACTAAAATAATTTTCAATGAACCTGAAATGCCCTTCTAAAATGCCCATCATTTTTGTCTTGGTTCAGAACCTCTGCCAAAAGTGGTGCACATTTTCCTAGGCCATCTTAGGGTTTTTGAATTAATTCATAAATATTTGAATTTGGGCATTTAAAATAATATAAAATATTTAAATGCTCAAATATCTCCAAACTAAAATGTTTCATGTTGGAAATAATCCAACTATGGGCCAGGAATAGTTTGGTGATTTTTGAACTTGCCTAGGTATTTTATTTAATTCAACAAAGTTGCAGATATATTAAATAAAACAAAAACAGAAAAATATATAACAGAAGGAGCTTACCTGGGCTCCTCCACTGTGCGGCCCAGCCAGCTGGCTGGCCCAGCCGGCAGCCGGCCCAGCCCACCTCCCTCCTCTGTCGTCTTCGCCCCGACAGAGGGAGGGGAGTGTGGCCGGCGCGCGCGCACGGCCACCGCGCCACGCCACCTGCTCGCCTGCTTGCCTGGCCTCCCCTCCTCGCTCGACTCCCTGGACGACGCCACGCCCTCCCCCCTGCTCTCTCTCACTCTCCCCCGGCTCTCCTCTCCTCTCCCTCGCTCTCTCTCTCGCCCGGCCGAACACCACACTCGCCGCCGTTCGCCATAGCCACCGTCTCCGACCACCCCTCGCTCCCCCGACTAGCTCAGGAGCTCCGCCACGACTCCCTCTTCCTCCCCACCGCTCCACAGCTCCCCGGAAGCCCTGCATCGCCGCCACGTCGCCGTTCCCCTCTTCGGGCTCCGACCACCGTCGCCGTCGAATTCGCCGTCTCCAGTGCGTCCCCGAGCCCGCTTCGACGCCCACTACAACTGCGGTGAGCTACGCCACCGTTTCCTCCTCTCCTTCCCCTCGTTCCCTCACCGTAGCCACCTCCCCACCACGGCCGAACCTCCGCCGTCGCCGAGCTCGCCGTCGACGCAGCTCCGGTGACCATTTGGTCACCCCGGCGAGTCCAACAAGTTCGCAAGACCCCGTAGAGCATCCCTAGCGCCTCGCTTTGCTCGACTTCGAGCTCCAGCACCGTTCCCGTGCACGACCGAACCCCGGCGGCCGCAGCCGAGCTCGCCGCCGTCGACTCCGGCCACCCCGACCCCAACGGGCTCCGCCAAGAGCTGCGGGTTGGCCTCAGCTCCACTCCGGTGGTCTCCGCAGTCCGTTTGGTGGCCGAAATGACCAAAACCACTTCCGCCGCCGCGTCGGGCTCGCCGGCGGCTAAACGCCGGTGCAGCCGACTCGGGTTTGACCACGGGTGGGCCCTGGTTGACTCCCCTGAGTCAATGACAGGTGGGGCCCAGCCCTGTTAATTAAACAGGATTAGTTTTAATTAAGTTTTAATTAAAATAATCACCCTGACATGCGGGACCCACTGTCAGGTTTGACCTGGACCAGTTCCGTTGACCTGCTGACGTCACACTGACGTCAGGCTGACGCAGTAATTGATTTTCTGGATTTAATTTAAATCAGGAAATTCCAGAATATTATTTAAACTTCAAAAATTCATAACTTTTATTCTGTAACTCCAAATTGGACAAATTATATATGAAAAATGATCAGAAAAATCCAATCTATCCATCTGTACTATTTTCATGCATGATCAAACAAGTTAAATTGATGTTTTAAGCAGAACAAGAAAAGGCATTTTAAAGGCCATATTTGAATTTGGAATTTGAATCTTTGATTCAAATTTGTTCAAACCTTCTGGCTTTAGTTGCATTAGCCCAATACACTCATATTGCCATGTTTCATGCATGCATCATATTGTTGCACATTGTTTGGTGATGCTTGTGTATCGATGCCCTTTGCGACAGGTTCTGTCCCCGAGGAGTACCGTGATTACCCTAACGAAGAACCGTATCCGTGCATCGAACCATCAGGCAAGCAACCAACCATTTGATCATATCGATACAATCCCATGTTCTCGCTCCTGCTCTCTTTTACTGCATTAAGACAACGCGTTTCAAACTGCTGTGTGCTACGGTAGTTGAACCCATTTCCTCTGCATGACCTGTCATTGCCATAGTAACTAGATGAAACCCACTAGCATGTGTAGGAGTTGTTTGAGCCATATGTATGTGTTGTTCCTACCTTGCTATGCCTGCTATGCTTAGAGTCGTGTCAGGTCTGGTTCATCTGGGTGATGGGCTAGAGTGAAATGTTTATCTCGGTAATGAGAGTGGTGTGGTGAACACGATTTGGTAAAGGTATCGATGAGAGGCCATGTAGGAGTACATGGTGGGTTGTTTCATTGAAGCCGACCTTAAGCACTGAGATCTGTATGCGTGATTTAAGATACAGCTACTACCATGCATTGGGCCCTGAAATATGACCCCGCTCGACTTCTTATTCACCCTAGCTCTCTGTCCAGGAGTTGCAAGTAGTTTCTGGTGTTTGTAGCCTACTGGAGGCCGTGGACAGCGCTGACCGTAGGGGTGGGCTGTGATGCGGTAGGTACGTGGCACGGTGTACCGAATACCCGTTAGGTATCTCGGGAACCCTGTTCACATCGTTCGGGACCGTATGG
The DNA here is from genome assembly GCF_018294505.1 of Triticum aestivum. Lineage (NCBI taxonomy): Eukaryota > Viridiplantae > Streptophyta > Magnoliopsida > Poales > Poaceae > Triticum > Triticum aestivum. The sequence goes on along the minus strand of NC_057813.1, from coordinate 37,634,186 downwards.
GAAACCTCGGCCGGACTCCCTGCGGATGGAACCTGAATAGGCGATAAACCTGGACTAGAGGCTTAAGTGTTTAGGTAGGTCGTGGTCTACACCCACGTCGGCTTTCGCTTGAAGTCTGCCGAGCACATGTCGTGTGCAGACGCTAAGTGGTGGAAACATGTATGAAGAAGTACACCCCTGCAGGGTTATCATAATCTATTCGAATAGCCGCGTCCGCGGTAAAGGACTACTTGGTTGCCTATACAGTTCATAGACAAGTAAATGGAAACTGTTAAAAGCCTCAAGATAAGTGTGAGTGCCGAGGATGGCTCTTCCGTAGGAAGACGGAGGTGGATCCTCGGTAGTGTATTGAAGTGGTGAGTAGTGGACTCGTGTGCGCAAAACCATTTCAAGTTGGATTATCGTAGGATAGCCTAGCCAAGAGTCAAAGCTGGCTTGCTGCAATAACTCCACCAACCCTTCTTGATACGATGCATGTATGTAGGATCTGATGTAAGTCTTGCTGAGTACCTTTGTACCCATGTTGCTATAATCTACATTTTTACAGAAGACGCTGCAACCCCTTCTGATGGGTTCTATGTAGACGTTGACATCAACGAGTAGGCTAAAGACCCAGGTGGTGACCCTGAGCTTGTGAAGGACCACGTAGTATAGCTAGGCCTTCCAAGACTCTTCTATTTTACTAGTTGTCTGTACTCAGACAAGTTACTTCCGCTGCTGGTTTGTATGACTGTATGACTTGTATGTTGGGTCGTGAGACCCGTACCTTTGTGTATGTTATGTATGGCTCACTGAGCCTTAAATAAAGTACTTGTGTCGTAGAGTCATGTTGTGATGCTTCGTTGTATTTGCACATATCGAGCATATTGTGTGTATGATTGAAATGCTTGGTATGTGTGGGATCTGACTATCTAGTTGTTTATCTTTAGTAGCCTCTCTTACCGGGAAATGTCTCCTAGTGTTACCGCTGAGCCATGGTAGCTTGCTACTGCTCTGGAACACTTAGGCTGGCCGGCATGTGTCCTTCTTCGTTCCTGTGTCTGTCCCTTCGGGGAAATGTCACGCTTTGAGTACCGGAGTCCTGTTAGCCCGCTACAGCCCGGTTTACCGGAGTCCTGCTAGCCCAGTGCTACAGCCCGGACCCACTTGCTGATGACCGACACGTTCGAAGCTGGGTCATGGATGCCTGTCCCTGTAAGTCTGTGCCACTTTGGGTTTACGACTAGTCTTGTCAGCCCGGGCTCTTTATCATATGGATGCTAGCGACACTATCATATACGTGAGCCAAAAGGCGCAAACGGTCCCGGGAAAAGGTAAGACGACACCCGTGGAATACCGTGCGTGAGGCCGCAAAGTGATATGAGGTGTTACCAGCTAGATCGATGTGACATCGAGTCGGGGTCCTGATAGCGTTGGTATCAGAGCCGGACTGCCTATAGGTTCTCCAAGCCAAACTGGTCGATGTTGAGTCTAGAAATTCTTTAGTTATATGTAGGGGAATTGTTTGTGGGATGGAACATAAGGCTCTTTTTACTCCTTTACCTTATGACTTTCTGATCTGAGTCAGTCCATTCTTCCACCGGGGGTTAAGGAATTAGGATCTGTTCTCTCTATCAGGATCACGAGTTACTAATCAGTAGTACCTTATAAGTTTGATGGTTACCAGCCTAGTTCAGTTCTACTACCACATTATGTTGCCAGAATGGATTCAGAACTTTGATATGATGATGTTGAGTGTGTATGAACTCCTTTGTCAAATGTCTCAAAATCCTTCTTGAGCATTTACAGCTGTTATGCTGCCGAAATTTTGCTAGAAATTCTAATGCCCTTGCATTATGATTGTGCTTTCAGATGGCCACTCGCGACCTCAATCAAGTGGTTCGCCTGACTCGATGCCTAGATGTACCCGGCCATACTGCTAAGTTGGTCAGGGTAATGACTGAGGCTGGATATCGCTGGTATCCCGAGTACACGGTCGAAGAGCAATTCCGAGATTTTAATCAGAGCCAGTATCTCTGCACTGTCAGGATATTTCCATCTTATCCTGGATCCACCGAGCCTCTTAACTGCTCTTATGGACTCGGGGTTACCATTGAGATGGCTGTGCAGGACGCCGCCTACTCTATGATGACCATTATGCAAGTCAGATCTGATATATTTCGGGACTCTGATTTCCGGTATATGCCAGGATCACTTCCGGGAGCACAAGGGTATCTCCAGGCTATCTATGCTGACCCCACTCAGGAGGATTCACGGACTCGCACCACTGCTGAGATGCTCGAGGATAAGGACCGAGAAAATCGGGCCTTAAGGCTAGAGCTCTTCAACACCCGTGCTGACCACTGGGCCACTTTGACTCGGTTCGCACCGGCGGTGCAAGCTGGATATTCAGATATGCGCGATCTCTATCCTGTGAGATCTGCTCTGCCAGACGTGATGGTTTGGTGTGATGTAGGAGGCATCACCCCACCTCGCGGTCCCCGCAGGCCACCGTTTGTTGGTCCAAGGCCTCATCCTAGCCCCTATGGTCCACAAGCTCCGCGAGACCGTCTGTTTCCGGATGATCATGTTGAACTCCCAGGCTATGGAGGTGACTTTTACGAGGACTACTACGGATCGGTCTGAGTTAGTGGTAGTACCACTAGTTCGCACTAGCTGTGTCGTCTATCGTCCCGCGTGACTCGTGGGATATGACCTAGTTTGTACTCTTTCCGGAGATGTATAAAAATAATGTATAGGAGCTTGGAATGTCTCCGATGAGATGTAATCCTCTTTTCACCGTAATAGTACTTTGTTTGGTCTTGTACTAAACCCTGTATGGTGTGTATGACGATGGAATAAAGAAGCAGTTTCTGTATCTACCATGTCATACGGATGATCATCTTGCATTCCGAGTTATTTCTTACATTATAAATCCTATGTCGGAATTTTACCATCCTGACTAAAACATTGTCTTGATTTCCTAGGATGGTCAACACGCGCGCTAACCCTGCTTCTCAAGAGCAGGCCGAAGGCAGTGAAGCCAGGGATGTAAATCTACCTCATCCTCCTTCACTAGCCGAGGTGATGATGGAAGCTGAGAGAAACAAGCGGGAGACGAACCGTTTGTTGGAGCGTATTGAACAGAATACAGCACACCATCAGAGGGCTAACGTGGTGTCACTTAGTGATTTTATCAAATTGCATCCACCCACGTTCCACCACTCCGTCGAGCCTCTCGACGCTGATGACTGGCTTCGCAGTATCTCCCATAAACTGCGTTCCGTGCTGGTAGCGGAGGCTGACAAGGTCACCTTTGTTGCATATCATCTTGAAGGCCCCGCCAGTCTATGGTGGGAGAATTATGGAGCTATGCGCCCAGCGGGCCATGTCACTACTTGGGCTGAGTTCAGCGAGGCTTTCCGTGAACATCACATTCCGGAGGGTCTCATGGACCGTAAGCGTGAAGAATTTTGCAGTTTCACCCAAGGCCGACTTTCTGTGGATGCCTATAGCAGGGAGTTTGGTAATCTCACCCGATATGCAACTGAGGAAGTGTCTACTGACGCCAAGAAGCAAGCAAGGTTCCGTAAGGGCCTTAGTCCTGAGCTTCGCCGTGACCTCCGTCTACATGAGTGCACATCTTTTTCGAAACTTGTCAACAAAGCCATCAGTGCTGAAACTGGTCAGACTGACTATGACGCAACACGCAAGCATGGACGTGACACGGGTTCCTCATCCGGTGCTGGTCCTCAGAAGCGCCGCGTGTGGGTACCCAACACCGCCCTGCCACCCAGGTTCACACCGAGGCCATCCTTCCAGGCGCCTCGCCCCGTTCAACAGTCTGCTCCAGCCAAGCCCTATGGGGGTCCAACTAACAATGCTCCTCCACGTACCAGTTCCGTGACTTGTTTCAAGTGTGGGGAATCTGGTCACTATATGCGTGAGTGTCCCCAGACTAACCCCAATCAATCTGCTAAAGCTGTTGGCCGTGGCAAGCCGACAGGGAAAGTGTTTCATGCTAAACCGGTCACCGCTTCGCGTGGCCATGTCAACTGTATCTCTGCCGAAGAAGCTCAAGAGGATCCCAACGTCGTTCTCGGTACGCTTCTTGTTAACTGCCACCCGGCATCTGTTCTTTTCGATACAGGAGCCTCTCATTCTTTTATATCTGAAAATTATGCTCGCTTGCATAACATCGCATTCGGTGATATGCCAACCTCTATGGTAATCCAAACTCCGGGATCCAAATGGCAAACTTCTAGAGTAAGCCATGGGAACGAAATCCAAGTCGACAGACTTGTTTTCCTTGCATCTTTGATAGCCCTTAAATCTTCAGATATTAATGTCATTCTGGGTATGGACTGGATGTCGGCTCATCATGCCCAAATCGATTGCTTCTCTAGGACTGTTCAACTCACCCATCCTTCGGGGAAGATAGTCAATGTCTTGACCCGAATAGCCAAGCGACAATTATATTCTCTTAACGCCAGCCCTTTGCCAGACCTTGAGGACGTTCCGGTAGTCCGTGACTTCCCGGATGTCTTTCTAGAGGAATTGCCAGGTGTTCCACCTGACAGGGATGTTGAGTTTGTAATAGACCTCATTCCAGGAACCGTTCCGATTGCTAGAAGACCTTATAAGATGGCACCCCTAGAACTAGCCGAACTTAAGAAACAACTCGATGAGTCCTTGAAAAAGGGTTTCATCCGACCTAGCTCTTCTCCGTGGGCTTGCCCCGTCCTATTCGTCAAGAAGAAGGATGGTACGGACCGGATGGTTGTAGATTACCGACCTGTCAACTTGGTCACAATCAAGAACAAATATCCACTTCCCAGGATCAACGACCTGTACGATCAGCTCGCTGGATCCTCAGTCTTCTCCAAAATGGATTTGAGGTTGGGCTACCATCAAATCAAAATCAGAAACGGGGACATTCCTAAAACGGCCTTTGTTACTCGTTATGGCCAATACGAGTACACCGTCATGTCCTTCGGTTTAACCAACGCTCCAGCCACCTTTTCTCGGTTAATGAACTCAATCTTCATGGAGTATTTGGATAAATTCGTCGTGGTTTACCTCGATGATATACTCATCTACTCCAAGAACGAGGAAGAACATGCCGAACATCTAAGGCTAGTGTTGCAGAAACTTCGAGAGCATCGCCTTTATGCCAAATTTTCTAAATGTGAATTCTGGTTGTCAGAAGTGACCTATCTGGGTCATGTAATATCTGGTAAAGGTATTGCTGTTAACCCTGAGCGAGTTCAAGCCGTCCTTAACTGGACTCCACCTGAATCGGTCAAGCAAGTTCGGAGCTTTCTGGGCTTAGCAAGCTATTGTCGTCGCTTTGTCGAGAACTTCTCCAAGGTTGCTAAACCCCTAACCGAACTCCTCAAGAAAGATAAGAAGTTCGAATGGACTCCACAATGTGAGCACAGCTTTCAGGAACTGAAAAGACGCCTGACTTTTGCTCCCGTACTGGTACCGCCAGACTTTTCTAAGGACTTTGTTATCTACTGCGACGCCTCGCGACAAGGACTAGGTTGCATTCTCATGCAAGATCGACACGTAATTGCCTACGCTTCACGGCAATTGCACCCACATGAGGAGAATTATCCTACTCATGATCTAGAGCTTGCAGTCGTAGTCTATGCACTTAAGACCTGGCGACATTACCTCCTCGGTAATCGTTGCGAAATATTCACTGATCACCAAAGTCTGAAGTATATTTTCACCCAACCGGATTTGAATCTCAGGCAGAGACGTTGGGTTGAATTGATCACAGACTTCGACTTAGGAATAACCTACACCCTAGGGAAAGCCAACGTCATGGCTGATGCGCTAAGTCGTAAATCTTATTGTAACAATCTGGTGTTACAACAAAGTCAACCGCTTCTCCATGAGGAATTTCGGAAGCTTAACCTTCACATTGTTCCTCAAGGATTTCTTTCCACCTTGGTGGCGAAACCTACTCTTACGGATCAAATCATTGCTGCCCAGAAGCGAGATAAGGGAATAGCTAAGATCAAGGAGAACATTGCTAGCGGAGGTGCTAGTTGTTTCTCCACAAATGATCATGGTGTTGTGTACTTTGAGAACCGTCTAGTGGTTCCCAAGAACCAGCATCTACGGCAGTTGATCCTTAAGGAGGCTCATGAATCTCCTCTCACTATTCATCCCAGTAGTACTAAGATGTATCAGGACCTACGCCAGAGGTTCTGGTGGACTAGGATGAAGAGAGAAATTGCTCAGTATATTGCTAATTGCGACGTCTGTCGTCGTGTAAAAGCAGAGCATCAACGGCCTGCTGGCACCCTTCAACCCCTATCTATTCCTGAATGGAAATGGGATAAAATTGGTATGGATTTCATTACCGGTTTTCCCAGGACCAAGAGAGGGAATAATGCTATTTTCGTCGTGGTCGATCGTCTTTCCAAAGTAGCCCATTTCTTACCTGTTCGTGAGAGTATAACCGCTAGTCAACTGGCAGACTTATACATCTCCCGAATAGTGTCTCTTCATGGTGTTCCTTTGGAAATTAACTCGGATCGAGGAAGTCTTTTCACCTCTCGATTTTGGGAAAGTTTCCAAAATGCTATGGGAACTCGTCTCTCCTTTAGCACCGCTTTCCACCCTCAGTCGAGTGGTCAAGTGGAACGCGTCAACCAAATTCTAGAAGACATGCTT
>NC_057813.1:37622717-37626572 GCF_018294505.1 Triticum aestivum | reverse complement strand
CTGCTCTCTCTCACTCTCCCCCGGCTCTCCTCTCCTCTCCCTCGCTCTCTCTCTCGCCCGGCCGAACACCACACTCGCCGCCGTTCGCCATAGCCACCGTCTCCGACCACCCCTCGCTCCCCCGACTAGCTCAGGAGCTCCGCCACGACTCCCTCTTCCTCCCCACCGCTCCACAGCTCCCCGGAAGCCCTGCATCGCCGCCACGTCGCCGTTCCCCTCTTCGGGCTCCGACCACCGTCGCCGTCGAATTCGCCGTCTCCAGTGCGTCCCCGAGCCCGCTTCGACGCCCACTACAACCGCGGTGAGCTACGCCACCGTTTCCCCCTCTCCTTCCCCTCGTTCCCTCACCGTAGCCACCTCCCCACCACGGCCGAACCTCCACCGTCGCCGAGCTCGCCGTCGACGCAGCTCCGGTGACCATTTGGTCACCCCGGCGAGTCCAACAAGTTCGCAAGACCCCGTAGAGCATCCCTAGCGCCTCGCTTTGCTCGACTTCGAGCTCCAGCACCGTTCCCGTGCACGACCGAACCCCGGCGGCCGCAGCCGAGCTCGCCGCCGTCGACTCCGGCCACCCCGACCCCAACGGGCTCCGCCAAGAGCTGCGGGTTGGCCTCAGCTCCACTCCGGTGGTCTCCGCAGTCCGTTTGGTGGCCGAAATGACCAAAACCACTTCCCCGCCGCGTCGGGCTCGCCGGCGGCTAAACGCCGGTGCAGCCGACTCGGGTTTGACCACGGGTGGGCCCTGGTTGACTCCCCTGAGTCAATGACAGGTGGGGCCCAGCCCTGTTAATTAAACAGGATTAGTTTTAATTAAGTTTTAATTAAAATAATCACCCTGACATGCGGGACCCACTGTCAGGTTTGACCTGGACCAGTTCCGTTGACCTGCTGACGTCACACTGACGTCAGGCTGACGCAGTAATTGATTTTCTGGATTTAATTTAAATCAGGAAATTCCAGAATATTATTTAAACTTCAAAAATTCATAACTTTTATTCTGTAACTCCAAATTGGACAAATTATATATGAAAAATGATCAGAAAAATCCAATCTATCCATCTGTACTATTTTCATGCATGATCAAACAAGTTAAATTGATGTTTTAAGCAGAACAAGAAAAGGCATTTTAAAAGGCCATATTTGAATTTGGAATTTGAATCTTTGATTCAAATTTGTTCAAACCTTCTGGCTTTAGTTGCATTAGCCCAATACACTCATATTGCCATGTTTCATGCATGCATCATATTGTTGCACATTGTTTGGTGATGCTTGTGTATCGATGCCCTTTGCGACAGGTTCTGTCCCCGAGGAGTACCGTGATTACCCTAACGAAGAACCGTATCCGTGCATCGAACCATCAGGCAAGCAACCAACCATTTGATCATATCGATACAATCCCATGTTCTCGCTCCTGCTCTCTTTTACTGCATTAAGACAACGCGTTTCAAACTGCTGTGTGCTACGGTAGTTGAACCCATTTCCTCTGCATGACCTGTCATTGCCACAGTAACTAGATGAAACCCACTAGCATGTGTAGGAGTTGTTTGAGCCATATGTATGTGTTGTTCCTACCTTGCTATGCCTGCTATGCTTAGAGTCGTGTCAGGTCTGGTTCATCTGGGTGATGGGCTAGAGTGAAATGATTATGTCGGTAATGAGAGTGGTGTGGTGAACACGATTTGGTAAAGGTATCGATGAGAGGCCATGTAGGAGTACATGGTGGGTTGTTTCATTGAAGCCGACCTTAAGCACTGAGATCTGTATGCGTGATTTAAGATACAGTTACTACCATGCATTGGGCCCTGAAATATGACCCCGCTCGACTTCTTATTCACCCTAGCTCTCTGTCCAGGAGTTGCAAGTAGTTTCTGGTGTTTGTAGCCTACTGGAGGCCGTGGACAGCGCTGACCGTAGGGGTGGGCTGTGATGCGGTAGGTACGTGGCCGGGTGTACCGAATACCCGTTAGGTATCTCGGGAACCCTATTCACATCGTTCGGGGCCGTATGGGAAACCTCGGCCGGACTCCCTGCGGATGGAACCTGGATAGGCGATAAACCTGGACTAGAGGCTTAAGTGTTTAGGTAGGTCGTGGTCTACACCCACGTCGGCTTTCGCTTGAAGTCTGCCGAGCACATGTCGTGTGCAGACGCTAAGTGGTGGAAACATGTATGAAGAAGTACACCCCTGCAGGGTTATCATAATCTATTCGAATAGCCGCGTCCGCGGTAAAGGACTACTTGGTTGCCTATACAGTTCATAGACAAGTAAATGGAAACTGTTAAAAGCCTCAAGATAAGTGTGAGTGCCGAGGATGGCTCTTCCGTAGGAAGACGGAGGTGGATCCTCGGTAGTGTATTGAAGTGGTGAGTAGTGGACTCGTGTGCGCAAAACCATTTCAAGTTGGATTATCGTAGGATAGCCTAGCCAAGAGTCAAAGCTGGCTTGCTGCAATAACTCCACCAACCCTTCTTGATACGATGCATGTATGTAGGATCTGATGTAAGTCTTGCTGAGTACCTTTGTACTCATGTTGCTATAATCTACATTTTTACAGAAGACGCTGCAACCCCTTCTGATGGGTTCTATGTAGACGTTGACATCAACGAGTAGGCTAAAGACCCAGGTGGTGACCCTGAGCTTGTGAAGGACCACGTAGTATAGCTAGGCCTTCCAAGCCTCTTCTATTTTACTAGTTGTCTGTACTCAGACAAGTTACTTCCGCTGCTGGTTTGTATGACTGTATGACTTGTATGTTGGGTCGTGAGACCCGTACCTTTGTGTATGTTATGTATGGCTCACTGAGCCTTAAATAAAGTACTTGTGTCGTAGAGTCATGTTGTGATGCTTCATTGTATTTGCACATATCGAGCATATTGTGTGTATGATTGAAATGCTTGGTATGTGTGGGATCTGACTATCTAGTTGTTTATCTTTAGTAGCCTCTCTTACCGGGAAATGTCTCCTAGTGTTACCGCTGAGCCATGGTAGCTTGCTACTGCTCTGGAACACTTAGGCTGGCCGGCATGTGTCCCTCTTCGTTCCTGTGTCTGTCCCTTCGGGGAAATGTCACGCTTTGAGTACCGGAGTCCTGTTAGCCCGCTATAGCCCGGTTTACCGGAGTCCTGCTAGCCCAGTGCTACAGCCCGGACCCACTTGCTGATGACCGACACGTTCGAAGCTGGGTCATGGATGCCTGTCCCTGTAAGTCTGTGCCACTTTGGGTTTACGACTAGTCATGTCAGCCCGGGCTCTTTATCATATGGATGCTAGCGACACTATCATATACGTGAGCCAAAAGGCGCAAACGGTCCCGGGAAAAGGTAAGACGACACCCGTGGAATACCGTGCGTGAGGCCGCAAAGTGATATGAGGTGTTACCAGCTAGATCGATGTGACATCGAGTCGGGGTCCTGACAAAGAGGGAATAAAATGACTTTTCGTTATTTTCATATTTGAGTTTTTCTCAAATTATGAAAATAGGATCATTTGATTTTATTTATTTTATCTTCAATTATTTCTATTATTAAAAATATGAGAGAGGCAATAAAATGACTTTCCCAAAATAAAGAATTATTGAGGATTTAATAATAAAATCAAATATGATTTTATTTTGGATTTTATTGCTATTTTATTTGAATTTAGGAAAAATGCGCGTTTTCCAAAATTGTATTTAGGCCCCAAATAAATGTTCATCTTGTCCGACATTATTTTAGAAGTCGGGGAAAATTTATTTCGGGATTTTTGGAGTCCGTTTAGTATTTCTTTTATTTGTTTTTCTGTGTGTAATGTTTTTTTAAAACATACCAACCTAGCCGAGCCGTACCTGACCAGACTCTAGCCGGCCGGCCTTTATA
>NC_057813.1:37593078-37622218 GCF_018294505.1 Triticum aestivum | reverse complement strand
CGCCGCCGTCGCCGCCGCCGGACCCCGCCGCCGGAGTAGCCGTCGCCGCCGCCGAACCGCACCCCGAGGTAGCCGCCGGTTTTCTAATAAAACCGATCGGTTTTTTTTCGATGCCCTAGATCTGTTTTTTTATTTTAGATCCGGTTCGGTTATTTTTTTTCCGGTTTAGTCTATTTAGCGGACGTTCGTCCGTACGTTCGCTTTAGCGAACGGTTTTCGTCGTTTAGCCGTAGACAGCGAACGTTCGTTCGTTAGCCTGTTCGTCCGTTTTTCTTTTTCTCGGATTTTCCGCGATTATTTTTGATTGTGATTTCTGATCCGATTTTCGTTTTAGTATAACTTTTCGCTCGTTTATTGGAATCAGGCGATTCAAGCGCCTAGAGTTTCGTCTCGAAAGCCTCTTTCCGTTTAAACCACTCAAATAAGTTTTTGCTACTATAAAATTTAACCTAGGTCCAGAATAGTAAAACGAAGCTTATTTCTTTCGCCGTTTGATTTTCGTTGCTTCGTTTGATTTGATTCTTTTTGCAAGCCGGAGTTCTTAAGTTGAACTTTCTGGTTAGATCTCTTATTTGAGTTTTACCTGTGCATTAGATGAGTGCTTAGTGTATGCTTGTTTGTTTGCGATAAGAGTACCCGAAGTGCGCCGCTTGCTACTTCGAATCTCTAGGTTTCACGGATCATCATCAAGGCAAGTAACACTTGGATCATAACTCTTTACTACCTAGTTTTATTGCATTAGATCAATTCTCAAAAAATTGCATGATTAGGATCTGATTAACATGTTGGTTTGGGGAAGTAGATGAGGTAGAACCTATTACCTGTTTATTATCAAACCTTTGGGAGTTACTTCTACGTTTGCTTATATTGCCATGCTATGCTAGTAGACGTGGATTGGGTGAGTGTATCCATGACAGATGTGAGATTGTTAATTAATGGTTTACTTAAGGTGGCAACTTAAATTCACATATGGGTGGATTGAGGCACCTGGGGAACCCAGTGTTGCTTGTATTTTTGGAAATCCCGGGGTACCGTGTGATTCTCCTATGGACCGCCACCCAGGCTCAAAGGGATCATGAGATTAGTCATGCTAGAAACTTCCGTGTGCAGCCGCAAGCTACTATGGGCTCTAGCATAGTTGATTAAGCTGCATGAGCTCTTGAAGAGGTAGACTAGCAGATGTAGGGGATGTAGGTTGGTACTGTCTACCCGAAGTAGAGAGTTAATGCTTCTGAAAGACTGTGTCTCGGCCATCCGTTTCTCAAACACCATGTAGTTCGAGAAATCAAGTGGAGGAGATCGAGTCTTGCGGGGAAAAGTGCGCAAACCTGTGCAGAGTGTACAAACTAATCATGGTTAGCCATGTCCCCGGTTATGGACGTTTTGAGTATCTAGTACTTGGATTATCATGTGAATCTCATCATGTTTCTTTAATGAAATTTTGTTGGGTTAATAATGATGCTTAATTGGGATTGAGTTGGAGTACCCTTCTCAATGTTTAACAACCACCATGATAGTTAAATAAAATTTATTCCTTTGCAGTACGGAAAAATTGGCTTTATGCAAAAGTGTAACCATAGAGCTTTCCACCAGCCTTATATGCATGTAGTATAGCATTATTCTTTCATTACTCTCTATGTGTTACATTTCCAGCATATTCCATGTGCTGACCCGTTTCGGGCTGCAACGTTCATGTTGCAGACTTTTCAGACGACGAGTAAGGTGCCTTAGGTCGTGATCTTATACTCAGTGATGCCGTTGGAGTTGATGGACTCGCTTAGCTTCCAAGCCTTCCGCTGTTATCGTATTTAGATGGCCTTAAGCCATAGTCATTGTAATAAGTTCTCTCTTGAGACATTCGATGTAATAAGTGTGTGATTGCTACTCTGCTATAAATCCTTCAAGTACTGTGCGTGTCAGCATTACCGATCCAGGGATGACACTGATGCATAGAGATCAGACAGTTTGAGGTTTGGTCGCTACACAAAATCAGAGGGCATCTTATTAAAATTTCCATGAGAGTTGTTGTAGGAATTACCATAATTATTAGAGGAATTACTAGGGAACGGTCTAGGTTTAAAGTTTCCTCTATAAGCATTGTTACCAAAATTATTCCTACCAACAAAATTCACATCCATGGATTCATTATTATTCTCAATCATAGTAGACAAAGGCATATCATTAGGATCAATAGGAGCACTCTTAGTAGAAAACAATTTCATAAGTTCATCCATCTTTCCACTCCAAGCATTAATTTCTTCTATAGCGTGCACTTTTTTACTAGTAGATCTTTTGGTGTGCCATTGAGAATAATTAGCCATAATGTTATCAAGGAGTTTAGTAGCTTCTCCTAAGGTGATTTCCATAAGAGTGCCTCCTGCGGCCAAATCTGAAAGATTTCTAGAAGCAAAATTTAATTCGGCATAAATTTTTTGTATGATCATCCATAAGTTCAAACCATGAGTAGGGCAATTGTGAATCATTAATTTCATTCTTTCCTAAGATTGGGCAACATGCTCATGATCAAGTTGTTTGAAATTCATAATGTCGTTCCTAAGAGAGATGATCTTAGCGGGAGGAAAATACTTAGAGATAAAAGCATCTTTGCACTTATTCCATGAATAAATACTATTCTTAGGCAAAGAAAAAAACCAAGATTTAGCATGATCTCTAAGTGAAAATGGAAATAACTTCAATTTAACAATATCATTATCCGTATCTTTCTTCTTTTGCATATCACAAAAATCAACAAAGTTGTTTAGATGAGTAGCGGCATCTTCACTAGGATGGCCAGAGAATTGATCTTTCATAACAAGATTCAACAAAGCAACATTGATTTTACAAGATTCAACATCCTTAAGAGGAGCAATCGGAGTGCTAAGGAAATCATTATTATTGGTATTGGAAAAGTCACACAATTTGGTATTATCTTGTGCCATCGCGACACGCAATCCAACACACAAGCAAACAAAAAGGCAAGCAAAAGAGAGAGCAGATTGGGAAAGAGAGGGCGAATAAAATGGCAAGGGTGAAGTGGGGGAGAGGAAAACGAGAGGCAAATGGAAAATAATCTAATGCGAGGGAGATGAGTTTGTGATGGGTACTTGGTATGTCTTGACTTGAGTGAAGACCTCCCCGGCAACGGCGCCAGAAATCCTTCTTGCTACGTCTTGAGCTTGTGTTGGTTTACCTTCAAGAGGGAAGGGTGATACAGCAAAGTAGCGTAAGTATTTCCCTCAGTTTTTGAGAACCAAGGTATCAATCTAGTAGGAGGCTCCCCAAAAGTCCCACGCACCTACACAAACAAACAAGAACCTCGCAACCAACGCAATAAAGGATTTGTCAATCCCTTCACGGCCACTTGCAAAAGTGAGATCTGATAGAGATAATATGAAAAGATAATTATTTTTGGTATTTTTATGATATAGATTGGAAAGTAAAAGATGCAAATAAAAGTAGATGGAAAACTTATATGATAAAAGATAGACTCGGGGGCCATAGGTTTCACTAGTGGCTTCTGTCAAGATAGCATAAGTATTACGGTCGGTGAACAAATTACTAACGAGCAATTGATAGAAAAGCGCATAGTTATGAGATTATGTAGGCATGATCATGTATATAGGCATCATGTCCGTGACAAGTAGATCGAAACGATTCTGCATCTACTACTATTACTCCACACGTCTACCGACTCCTGCCTGCATCTAGAGTATTAAGTTCATGAAGAACAGAGTAACGCAGTAAGAAAGACGGCATGATGTAGAGGGATAAACTCATGCAATATGATATAAACCCCATCTTTTTATCCTCAATGGCAACAATACAATACGTGCTTTGCTGCCCCTGCTGTCACTGGGTAAGGACACTGCAAGATTGAACCCAAAGCTAAGCACTTCTCCCATTTCAAGAAAGATCAATCTAGTAGGCCAAACCAAACTGATAATTCGAAGAGACTTGCAAAGATAACTTAACCACACATAAAAGTATTCATAGGAGATTCAAATATTTCTCATAGATAAACTTGATCATAAACCCACAATTCATCGGATCTCGACAAACCGCAAAAAGAGTTACATCGAATAGATTGAAGGAAATATGCCCTAGAGGCAATAATAAAGTTATTATTTATTTCCTTATAATCATGATAAATGTTTATTATTCATGCTAGAATTGTATTTACCGGAAACATAATACATGTGTGAATACATAGACAAACAAAATGTCACTAGTATGCCTCTACTTGACTAGCTCGTTAATCAAAGATGGTTATGTTTCCTAACCATGAACAATGAGTTGTTATTTGATTAACGAGGTCACATCATTAGTAGAATGATCTGATTGACATGACCCATTCCATTAGCTTAGCACCCGATCGTTTAGTATGTTGCTATTGCTTTCTTCATGACTTATACATGTTCCTATGACTATGAGATTATGCAACTCCCGTTTACCGGAGGAACACTTTGGGTACTACCAAACGTCACAACGTAACTGGGTGATTATAAAGGAGTACTACAGGTGTCTCCAATGGTCGATGTTGGGTTGGCGTATTTCAAGATTAGGATTTGTCACTCCGATTGTCGGAGAGGTATCTCTAGGCCCTCTCGGTAATACACATCACATAAGCCTTGCAAGCATTACAACTAATATGTTAGTTGTGAGATGATGTATTACGGAACGAGTAAAGAGACTTGCCGGTAACGAGATTGAACTAGGTATTGGATACCGACGATCGAATCTCGGGCAAGTAACATACCGATGACAAAGGGAACAACGTATGTTGTTATGCGGTCTGACCGATAAAGATCTTCGTAGAATATGTAGGAGCCAATATGGGCATCCATGTCGCGCTATTGGTTATTGACCGGAGACGTGTCTCGGTCATGTCTACATTGTTCTCGAACCCGTAGGGTCCGCACGCTTAAGGTTACGATGACAGTTATATTATGAGTTTATGCATTTTGATGTACCGAAGGTTGTTTGGAGTCCCGGATGTGATCACGGACATGACGAGGAGTCTCGAAATGGTCGAGACGTAAAGATTGATATATTGGAAGCCTATATTTGGATATCGGAAGTGTTCCGGGTGAAATCGGGATTTTACCGGAATACCGGGAGGGTTACCGGAACCCCCCGGGAGCTATTTGGGCCATAGTGGGCCTTAGTGGAAAAGAGAAGGGGCTGCCCTAGTTGGGCTGCGCCCCCCCCCCCTTCCCCTAGTCCTATTAGGACTAGGAGAGGTGGCCGGCCCCCTCCTCCTCTTTTCCCCTCCGAGGAATCCTAGTTGGACTAGGATTGGAGGGGGAATCCTACTCCCAGAGGGAGTAGGACTCTCCTGCGCCTCCCCCCCTTGGCCGGCCAGCCTCCCCTCCTCTCCTCCTTTATATACGGAGGCAGGGGCACCTCTAAACACATAAGTTGACACAAGTTGATCCACGTGATCGATTCCTTAGCCGTGTCCGGTGCCCCCTGCCACCATATTCCTCGATAATACTGTAGCGGAGTTTAGGCGAAGCCCTGCTGCTGTAGTTCATCAAGATCGTCACCACGCCGTCGTGCTGACGAAACTCTTCCCCGACACTTTGCTGGATCGGAGTCCGGGGATCGTCATCGAGCTGAACGTGTGCTCGAACTCGGAGGTGCCGTAGTTTCGGTGCTTGATCGGTTGAATCGAGAAGACGTACGACTACTTCCTCTACGTCGTGTCATCGCTTCCGCAGTCGGTCTGTGTTAGGTACGTAGACAATACTCTCCCCTCGTTGCTATGCATCACATGATCTTGCGTGTGCGTAGGAAATTTTTTGAAATTACTACGAAACCCAAAAGTGGCATCCGAGCCTAGGTTATTGATGTTGATGTTATATGCACGAGTAGAACACAAGTGAGTTGTGGACGATACAAGTCATACTGCCTACCAGCATGTCATATTTTGGTTCGGCGGTATTGTTGGATGAGACGACCCAGACCAACCTTACGCGTACGCTTACGCGAGACCGGTTCCCTCGACGTGCTTTGCACAGAGATGGCTTGCGGGCGACTGTCTCTCCAACTTTAGTTGAACCAAGTATGGCTACGCCCGGTCCTTGCGAAGGTTAAAACGGAGTCTATTTGACAAACTATCGTTGTGGTTTTGATGCGTAGGTGAGATTGGTTCTTACTTAAGCCCTTAGCAGCCACGTAAAACAAGCAACAACAAAGTAGAGGACGTCTAACTTGTTTTTGCAGGGCATGTTGTGATGTGATATGGTCAAAGCATGATGCTGAATTTTATTGTATGAGATGATCATGTTTTGTAACCGAGTTATCGGCAACTGGCAGGAGCCATATGGTTGTCGCTTTATTGTATGCAATGCAATCGCGATGTAATGCTTTACTTTATTACTAAACGGTAGTGATAGTCGTGGAAGCATAAGATTGGCGAGACGACAACGATGCTACGATGGAGATCAAGGTGTCGCGTCGGTGACGATGGTGATCATGACGGTGCTTCGGAGATGGAGATCACAAGCACAAGATGGATGATGACCATATCATATCACTTATATTGATTGCATGTGATGTTTATCTTTTTATGCATCTTATCTTGCTTTGGTTGACAGTAGCATTATAAGATGATCTCTCACTAAATTATCAAGAAGTGTTCTCCCTGAGTATGCACCGTTGCCAAAGTTCGTCGTGCCCAGACACCACGTGATGATCGGGTGTGATAAGCTCTACGTCCATCTACAACGGGTGCAAGCCAGTTTTGCACACGCAGAATACTCAGGTTAAACTTGACGAGCCTAGCATATGCAGATATGGCCTCGGAACACGGAGACCGAAAGGTCGAGCGTGAATCATATAGTAGATATGATCAACATAACGATGTTCACCATTGAAAACTACTCCATCTCACGTGATGATCGGTCATGGTTTAGTTGATTTGGATCACGTAATCACTTAGAGGATTGGAGGGATGTCTATCTAAGTGGGAGTTCTTAAATAATATGATTAATTGAACTTAAATTTATCATGAACTTAGTACCTGATAGTATCTTGCTTGTTTATGTTGATTGTAGATAGATGGCTCGTGCTGTTGTTCCGTTGAATTTTAATGCGTTCCTTGAGAAAGCAAAGTTGAAAGATGATGGTAGCAATTACACGGACTGGGTCCGTAACTTGAGGATTATCCTCATTGCTGCACAGAAAAATTACGTCCTGGAAGCACCGCTGGGTGCCAAGCCTGCTGCTGGAGCAACACCAGATGTTATGAACGTCTGGCAGAGCAAAGCTGATGACTACTCGATAGTTCAGTGTGCCATGCTTTACGGCTTAGAATCGGGACTTCAACGACATTTTCAACGTCATGGAGCATATGAGATGTTCCAGGAGTTGAAGTTAATATTTCAAGCAAATGCCCGAATTGAGAGATATGAAGTCTCCAATAAGTTCTATAGCTGCAAGATGGAGGAGAACAGTTCTGTCAGTGAGCATATACTCAAAATGTCTGGGTATAATAATCACTTGATTCAATTGGGAGTTAATCTTCCGGATGATTGCGTCATTAACAGAATTCTCCAATCACTGCCACCAAGCTACAAGAGCTTCGTGATGAACTATAATATGCAAGGGATGAACAAGACTATTCCCGAGCTCTTCGCAATGCTGAAAGCTGCGGAGGTAGAAATCAAGAAGGAGCATCAAGTGTTGATGGTTAACAAGACCACTAGTTTCAAGAAAAAGGGGAACTTCAAGAAGAACGGCAAGCAAGTTGTTGCTCAAGAGAAGAAACCCAAGTCTGGACCTAAGCCTGAAACTGAGTGCTTCTACTGCAAGCAGACTGGTCACTGGAAGCGGAACTGCCCCAAGTATTTGGCGGATAAGAAGGATGGCAAGGTGAACAAAGGTATATGTGATATACATGTTATTGATGTGTACCTTACTAGAGCTCGCAGTAGCACCTGGGTATTTGATACTGGTTCTGTTGCTAATATTTGCAACTCGAAACAGGGACTACGGAATAAGCGGGCACTGGCAAAGGACGAGGTGACGATGCGCGTAGGAAACGGTTCCAAAGTCGATGTGATCGCAGTCGGCACGCTACCTCTACATCTACCTTCGGGATTAATATTAGACCTAAATAATTGTTATTTGGTGCCAGCGTTGAGCATGAACATTATATCTGGATCTTGTTTAATGCGAGACGGTTATTCATTTAAATCAGAGAATAATGGTTGTTCTATTTATATGAGTAATATCTTTTATGGTCATGCACCCTTGAAGAGTGGTCTATTCTTATTGAATCTCGATAGTAGTAATACACATATTCATAATATTGAAGCCAAAAGATGCAGAGTTGATAATGAAAGTGCAACTTATTTGTGGCACTGTCATTTAGGTCATATCGGTATAAAGCGCATGAAGAAACTCCATGCTGATGGACTTTTGGAACCACTTGATTATGAATCACTTGGTACATGCGAACCGTGCCTCATGGGCAAGATGACTAAAACACCGTTCTCCGGTACTATGGAGAGAGCAACAGATTTGTTGGAAATCATACATACTGATGTATGTGGCCCGATGAATATTGAGGCTCGTGGCAGATATCGTTATTTTCTCACCTTCACAGATGATTTAAGCAGATATGGGTATATCTACTTAATGAAACATAAGTCTGAAACATTTGAAAAGTTCAAAGAATTTCAGAGTGAAGTTGAAAATCATCGTAACAAGAAAATAAAGTTTCTACGATCTGATCGTGGAGGAGAATATTTGAGTTACGAGTTTGGTGTACATTTGAAAAACTGTGGAATAGTTTCGCAACTCACGCCACCCGGAACACCACAGCGTAATGGTGTGTCCGAACGTCGTAATCGTACTTTACTAGATATGGTGCGATCTATGATGTCTCTTACTGATTTACCGCTATCTTTTTGGGGATATGCTTTAGAGACGGCCGCATTCACGTTAAATAGGGCACCATCAAAATCCGTTGAGACGACGCCTTATGAACTGTGGTTTGGCAAGAAACCAAAGTTGTCGTTTCTTAAAGCTTGGGGCTGCGATGCTTATGTAAAAAAAACTTCAAACCTGATAAGCTCGAACCCAAATCGGAGAAATGTGTCTTCATAGGATACCCAAAGGAAACTGTTGGGTACACCTTCTATCACAGATCCGAAGGCAAGACATTCGTTGCTAAGAATGGATCATTTCTAGAGAAGGAGTTTCTCTCGAAAGAAGTGAGTGGGAGGAAAGTAGAACTTGACAAGGTAACTGTACCCGCTCCCTTACTGGAAAGTAGTTCATCACAGAAAACTGTTTCAGTGACACCTACACCAGTTAGTGAGGAAGCCAATGATAATGATCATGAAACTTCAGATCAAGACACTGCTGAACCTCGTAGATCAACCAGAGTAAGATCCGCACCAGAGTGGTACGGTAATACTGTTCTGGAGGTCATGCTACTAGATCATGATGAACCTGCGAACTATGAAGAAGCGATGGTGAGCCCAGATTCCGCAAAGTGGCTTGAAGCCATGAAATCTGAGATGGGATCCATGTATGAGAACAAAGTATGGACTTTGGTTGACTTGCCCGATGATCGGCAAGCAATTAAGAATAAATGGATCTTTAAGAAGAAGACTGACGCTGATGGTAATGTTACTGTCTACAAAGCTCGACTTGTCGCAAAAGGTTTTCGGCAAGTTCAAGGAGTTGACTACGATGAGACCTTCTCACCCGTAGCGATGCTTAAGTCCGTCCGAATCATGTTAGCAATTGCCGCATTTTATGATTATGAAATTTGACAAATGGATGTCAAAACTGCATTCCTGAATGGATTTCTGGAAGAAGAGTTGTATATGATGCAACCAGAAGGTTTTGTCGATCCAAAGGGAGCTAACAAAGTGTGCAAGCTCCAGCGATCCATTTATGGACTGGTGCAAGCCTCTCGGAGTTGGAATAAACGTTTTGATAGTGTGATCAAAGCTTTTGGTTTTATACAGACTTTCGGAGAAGCCTGTATTTACAAAAAGGTGAGTGGGAGCTCTGTAGCATTTCTGATATTATATGTGGATGACATATTACTGATTGGAAATGATATAGAATTTCTGGATAGCATAAAGGGATACTTGAATAAAAGTTTTTCAATGAACGACCTCGGTGAAGCTGCTTACATATTAGGCATTAAGATCTATAGAGATAGATCAAAACGCTTAATTGGACTTTCACAAAGCACATACCTTGACAAAATTTTGAAGAAGTTCGAAATGGATCAAGCAAAGAAAGGGTTCTTGCCTGTATTACAAGGTGTGAAATTGAGTAAGACTCAATGCCCGACCACTGCAGAAGATAGAGAGAATATGAAAGATGTTCCCTATGCATCAGCCATAGGCTCTATCATGTATGCAATGCTGTGTACCAGACCTGATGTGTGCCTTGCTATAAGTTTAGCAGGGAGGTACCAAAGTAATCCAGGAGTGGATCACTGGACAGCGGTCGAGAACATCCTGAAATACCTGAAAAGGACTAAGGATATGTTTCTCGTATATGGAGGTAACAAAGAGCTCATCGTAAAAGGTTACGTTGATGCAAGCTTTGACACTGATCCGGACGATTCTAAATCGCAAACCGGATACGTGTTTACATTAAACGTGGAGCTGTCAGTTGGTGCAGTTCTAAACAAAGCGTCGTAGCGGGATCTACATGTGAAGCAGAATACATAGCTGCTTCGGAAGCAGCAAATGAAGGAGTCTGGATGAAGGAGTTCATATCCGATCTAGGTGTCATACCTAGTGCATCGGGTCCAATGAAAATCTTTTGTGACAATACTGGTGCAATTGCCTTGGCAAAGGAATCCAGATTTCACAAAAGGACCAAACACATCAAGAGACGCTTCAACTCCATCCGGGATCTAGTCCAGGTGGGAGACATAGAGATTTGCAAGATACATACGGATCTGAATGTTGCAGACCCGTTGACTAAGCCTCTTCCACGAGCAAAACATGATCAGCACCAAAGCTCCATGGGTGTTAGAATCATTACAGTGTAATCTAGATTATTGACTCTAGTGCAAGTGGGAGACTGAAGGAAATATGCCCTAGAGGCAATAATAAAGTTATTATTTATTTCCTTATAATCATGATAAATGTTTATTATTCATGCTAGAATTGTATTTACCGGAAACATAATACATGTGTGAATACATAGACAAACAAAATGTCACTAGTATGCCTCTACTTGACTAGCTCGTTAATCAAAGATGGTTATGTTTCCTAACCATGAACAATGAGTTGTTATTTGATTAACGAGGTCACATCATTAGTAGAATGATCTGATTGACATGACCCATTCCATTAGCTTAGCACCCGATCGTTTAGTATGTTGCTATTGCTTTCTTCATGACTTATACATGTTCCTATGACTATGAGATTATGCAACTCCCGTTTACCGGAGGAACACTTTGGGTACTACCAAACGTCACAACGTAACTAGGTGATTATAAAGGAGTACTACAGGTGTCTCCAATGGTCGATGTTGGGTTGGCGTATTTCAAGATTAGGATTTGTCACTCCGATTGTCGGAGAGGTATCTCTGGGCCCTTTCGGTAATACACATCACATAAGCCTTGCAAGCATTACAACTAATATGTTAGTTGTGAGATGATGTATTACGGAACGAGTAAAGAGACTTGCCGGTAACGAGATTGAACTAGGTATTGGATACCGACGATCGAATCTCGGGCAAGTAACATACCGATGACAAAGGGAACAACGTATGTTGTTATGCGGTCTGACCGATAAAGATCTTCGTAGAATATGTAGGAGCCAATATGGGCATCCAGGTCGCGCTATTGGTTATTGACCGGAGACGTGTCTCGGTCATGTCTACATTGTTCTCGAACCCGTAGGGTCCGCACGCTTAAGGTTACGATGACAGTTATATTATGAGTTTATGCATTTTGATGTACCGAAGGTTGTTCGGAGTCCCGGATGTGATCACGGACATGACGAGGAGTCTCGAAATGGTCGAGACGTAAAGATTGATATATTGGAAGCCTATATTTGGATATCGGAAGTGTTCCGGGTGAAATCGGGATTTTACCGAAATACCGGGACGGTTACCGGAACCCCCCGGGAGCTATTTGGGCCATAGTGGGCCTTAGTGGAAAAGAGAAGGGGCTGCCCTAGTTGGGCTGCGCCCCCCCCTTTCCCTAGTCCTATTAGGACTAGGAGAGGTGGCCGGCCCCCTCCTCCTCTTTTCCCCTCCGAGGAATCCTAGTTGGACTAGGATTGGAGGGGGAATCCTACTCCCAGAGGGAGTAGGACTCTCCTGCGCCTCCCCCCCTTGGCCGGCCAGCCTCCCCTCCTCTCCTCCTTTATATACGGAGGCAGGGGCACCTCTGAACACACAAGTTGACACAAGTTGATCCACGTGATCGATTCCTTAGCCGTGTCCGGTGCCCCCTGCCACCATATTCCTCGATAATACTGTAGCGGAGTTTAGGCGAAGCCCTGCTGCTGTAGTTCATCAAGATCGTCACCACGCCGTCGTGCTGACGAAACTCTTCCCCGACACTTTGCTGGATCGGAGTCCGGGGATCGTCATCGAGCTGAACGTGTGCTCGAACTCGGAGGTGCCGTAGTTTCGGTGCTTGATCGGTTGGATCGAGAAGACGTACGACTACTTCCTCTACGTCGTGTCATCGCTTCCGCAGTCGGTCTGCGTTAGGTACGTAGACAATACTCTCCCCTCGTTGCTATGCATCACATGATCTTGCGTGTGCGTAGGAAATTTTTTGAAATTACTACGAAACCCAAAATAGATATCCAAGAAGATCAAGGAGAACTTTGTATTGAGATTCAAAGAGAGAGAAGAAGCCATCTAGCTAATAACTATGGACCCGAAGGTCTGTGGTAAACTACTCACAACTCATAGGAGAGGCCTTGGAGATGATGTAGAGGCCCTCCATGGTTGATTCCCCCTCCGACAGAGCACCGTCGAAGGCTCCAAGATGGGATCTTGCGGATATAGAAGGTTGTGGTGGTGGAAATAGTTTTTCATGGTGATCCTGGATGTTTTCGGGGTACGTGGATATATATAGGAGAAGGAAGTACGTCGGTGGAGCAACGAGGGGCCCACGTGGGTGGGGGCGCGCCGGGCACCCTTGTGGCCGCCTCGTTCGTTGTTTGATGTCCACTCCAAGTTCCCTGGATTGCGTTTGTTCCAAAAAGGTCACTCCCGAAGGTTTCATTCCGTTTGGACTCCTTTGATATTCCTTTCTTTCGAAACACTGAAATAGGCAAAATAAAACAGCAATTCGGGTTGGGCCTCTGGTTAGTAGGTTAGTCCCAAAAATGATATAAAAGTGTAGAGTAAAGCCCATAAACATCCAAAACGCGTAATATAATAGCATGGAACAATCAAAAATTATAGATACGTTGGAGACATATCAATGATGTTCATGTTGATGCTCAACCTAGCAATAATAATGATGTAGAGGTTGAACCTGTTGTTGATCTTGATAACCCACAATCAAAGAATCAACATTATGATAAGAGAGACTTAGTTGCTAGGAAGCACGGTAAAGAAAGGGAACCATGGGTTCAGAAACCCATGCATTTTCCTCCTAAACCATCCAAGAAAAAGGATGATGAGGATTTTGACCACTTTGCTGAAATGATTAGACCTAGCTTTTTGCGTATGCGTTTGACTGATATGCTTAAAATGAATCCTTATGCTAAGTACATGAAAGATATTGTTACAAATAAAAGAAAGATACCGGAAGCTGAAATTTGCACCATGCTTGCTAATTATACTTTTAAGGGTGGAATACCAAAGAAACTAGGAGATCCAGGAGTACCAACTATACCATGCTCCATTAAAAGAAACTATGTTAAAACTGCTTTATGTGATCTTGGAGCCAGTGTTAGTGTTATGCCTCTCTCTTTATATCGTATACTTGATTTGAATAAGTTGACACCTACTGAAATATATTTGCAAATGGCCGATAAATCAACTGCTATACCTATTGGTATTTGTGAGGATGTGCCTGTTGTGGTTGCAAATATTACTATTTTAACGGACTTTGTTATTCTTGATATTCCCGAGGACGATAGTATGTCAATTATCCTTGGTAGAACCTTTTTGAATACTGCATGGGCTGTTATTGATTGCAACAAAGGCAATGTCACTTTTCATATTGATGGTAATGAGCATATGGTACACTTACCGAGGAAACAACCTCAAGTCCACAGTATCAATTGTATTGAAAAAATTTCAAGGATTTCTATTGGAGGTTTTAAATTTCCTCTTCCTATTGTCAAGAAGAAATATGATATTCTTATTGTTGGGGACATGCATATCCCCGTTGAGGTCACTTAGTACTATTTGAAGATTCTCCGGTTTCATGCGATTCGGAATGAGTTTGTTAACAAGACTTGATCAACCTTGTTAGTGGATTCCTTTTGATGAGCATGAGATGGATGAAGTTAGAAAGCACAATTCTCTGTACCCTCCTTTTACTTTCTGTTATTTAGATTAAATAAAGAAAAAAATAGTATTTTCTGTCTGTTTTCTGATTTATCCTTGCAATAAAAATACCCCAAAAATAAAAGTTCTCCAAATGTCCCAAAAATGAAATATGATTTTTTTGTAGAATATTTAAGAATATTTGGCACTAAGAACACGTCAGGGGGCCACACCACCTGGCCAGGAGGGTCCAGGGCACGCCCCCTGCGTCGTGGGCCCCATGTGGCCCCCCTCCACTTATTCCTGCACCCACACACTTCGTCTTCCTCCAGAAAAAATCACCACACAGCTCAAACTCGTGTTCTAGCTCGTTTTGCTGCGATTTTCGATCTTCTTGCTCAAAGCTTCATTCACGAAACTGTTTTGGGGGATTTTTCTTCGGTATGTGACTCCTCCAATGGTCCAATTAGTTTTTGTTCTAGTGCTTTATTTATTACAAATTTATGCTAGTAAGGTGACCCTGTTCTTAAGCTTGAATGTCAAATTTATATGGTCAAAAGTAGTTCTAATGCATGATATAGCCTCTAGGCACTTGTGGGAGTAGTTGCGATCAATTTTTTTGAGTTTGGTTCACTTTTATTTTGAGTCATTAAAATTTTTCTGGAATTTTCAGAGAAAGAAAATGATGAAGAGATTGTTGAGGGGATCTTCGAGCTGAAGCTCGAAGGATAAGGAAAGTGAGGAAAATAAGAAGCCCGAATATAATCTCCCTCGCACTACGGAGGTTCGACCGTGTGAATGGCCTTGTGATGAGTTCTTGAAGGCAGCCAGGATTCATGATGATTTTTATCATTTGGCGGAGAATGCAGGCTTCATTGACATCCTCCACGACCAACGTGAACAGTATCTCCTACTCACTAATATTTTCATGCAAAAATTTTTACTTTCATGCTAGGAAATCACCACCTTCAGTGGAGTTTCATTTATATGATGAGGTTAAGGAGATGTCATTATATGATTTTTGTCGGGTCTGCAAGATACCCTTTGAGGGCAGCATCGAGGAACCACACCGTAATGATGTGGAGGGGTTTATTGATATTAATGCTATAGGGGAAACGAGGAAAGTTTCAGGTGCAAGAAATACTAGCATACATTTTCCTGTTTTACGTTACTTTGCAATATTTGCTAGTAGATGTTTAATTGGTCGCGGGAACAATAGAAATCTTAGTGCACCTGATATTGTTATTTTGCGCCATGCTTTGTTTCGTGATACAACTTTCAGTTTAGGTGCTGTCATTGCTAAGCGATTAAGACTGAACTGTACAAAGGGCCCCATCTTCGGTGGTATCTTTGCTTCATGCCTTGCTGCACACTTTAATATACCTATTAGGCACTATGAGAAAGAAGAAAAGTTGTCGCCCTCTGTTTATCTAGATTATAAGAGTATGGTAGCACATGATTTTATTGCTAAAAATAAGAAGAAACTACTTAAGTATAATTTGATATTTGATAAAAATTATTGTGAGATTATTACCTTGCGTGCGCCCTCTTTGTTTAACATATTTTTAGGCAATACCTCATTTTGTCGGAGGACATTCATGCATACTTGAGCGCGACACGTGCTCCAGAGGATGAGCTGGAGCCACAACTTGACCCTTATCGACAGTCTGTTTATTAGTGGGATCCGAAGCAGATTGCTAACCAGTGGTACCCTAAGGACCCTCCTCAGTATACCGGAGAAAGTAGCTTTGATCCATGGGCATAGACCAACTTAGGCCAAAAGCCTAAGCTTGGGAGAGTACGTATTTCTCACCTACATTACATTCATGTTCACACACTCATTCCAGTTGTCGGCGCACATACTTTTTCATTGTGCTATCCACGCTAGTTTAGTTTATTTTCTAAGCCTTCTTCTTGTGTGTTTGAAAAATCTTAAGAAAAACCAAAAAAAATTAGTTATAGTTTTTAGCTAGTTTACTTTTCATGCTTGTAGTAGTAATTAAAAGAAAACCCAAAAAGATTTTTCGTTCTTCTTTTGTTTGTTGGGAGCTTTTCCATGTAAATAGTTTTATTTCTTTTCTTTTCTTTGGGGGTCGAGAGGAGAAGACCATGATGAAAATGTTGAGTGGCTCTCATTTGCATTATTATTGATTTAACCAAGAGCCCATATTACCTTGTCTTCTCCCTTGAATTGAATGCTTGCAGATTCCAGCTTAGTCCAATGCACGTGCACTATTATTATTATCCACACCATTCGGTTGTGCAAATGAAAGGCAATAATGACGATATATGATGGACTGATTGAGATGAGAGAAGTTGATATGAACTCGAGCTATCTTGTTATTGTAAATATGATCAGTTCATCATTCCTAATTCAGCCTATTATGAATGAAACATGTTCGCAATGACAATTAGAGATTATAGTTGCTCATGTCATGCTTAATTAGCTAGGAGTTTATAATGGTTTACCTTGCATGCCAACATGCTATTAAAATGGTTGTGATGTGGTATGATAGGGTGGTATCCTCCTTTGAATGATTCGAGTGGCTTGACTTGGCACATGTTCACGCATGTAGTTGAAACAAAATCAACATAGCCTCCACGATATTTATGTTCATGGTGAATTATATCCTACTCATGCTTGCACTCAGTGTTGATTAATTTTAATGCATGTTCATGACTCTTGTCGCTCTATAGTTGGTTGCTTCCCAGTCTCTTTCTAGCCTTCACTTGTACTAAGCGGGAATACTGCTTGTGCATCGACTTCCATAAACCCCAAAGTTATTCCATATATATTAGTCCACCATACCTTCCTACACGCGGTATTTACCTGCCGTTCCAAGTAAATTTGTATGTGCCAAACTCTAAACCTTCAAATGAAATTTTGTTTTGTATGCTCGAACAGCTCATGTATCAACTAGGGCTATCTATATCTTCCATGCTAGGTGGGTTATTCTCACGAGGAGTGGACTCCTCTCCTCACTCACGAGAAAATGGCTTGTAACCGGGATGCCCAGTCCCATGCTCAAATCAAAATAATTGCAAACAAAACTCCCCCAGGATTGTTGTTAGTTGGAGGCACCTGTTGTTTCGGGCAAGCCATGGATTGATGCTTGTTGGTGGTGGGGGAGTATAAACTTTACCATTCTGTTTGGGAACCACCTATAATGTGTGTAGCATGGAAGATATCAAGATCTCTTGGTTGTTATGTTGACAATGAAAGTATACCACCCAAAATTTTATTTATCTCTATTTCAAAACTCGAGCTCTGGCACCTCTACAAATCCCTGCTTCCCTCTGTGAAGGGCCTATCTATTTACTTTTATGTTGAGTCATCATCCTCTTATTAAAAAGCACCAGTACGAGAGCACCACTGTCATTTGCATCCATTACTATTAATTTATATTGAGTATAACTATGACTGGATCTCTTTTACCATGAATTACAATGTCCAGTCAGTCCTTGATCTTCAGAGGTGCTCTACATTTATGTTTTGTGGTCTCAGAAAGGGCTAGCGAGATACCATCTTGTTATGTCATATTATGATTATTTTGAGAAAGTGTTGTCATCCAAGATTTATTATTATTGCTCGCTAGTTGATTATGCCATTGATATGAGTAAATATGAGACCTAGATTTTATTGTGAATGTGGTTAGTTCATAATCTTTGCTGAAAACTTGAATGCTGGCTTTACATATTTGCAACAACAAGAGCAAACAGAGTTTGTAAAAGTTTTTCTTTATCACTTTCAGTTTGTCAACTGAATTGCTTGAGGAAAAGCAAAGGTTTAAGCTTGGGGGATTTGATACGTCTCCATCGTATCTACTTTTCCAAACACTTTTGCCCTTGTTTTGGACTCAAACTTGCATGATTTGAAAGGAACTAACCCGGACTCACGTTGTTTTCAGCAGAATTGCCATTGTGTTATTTTTGTGCAGAAATAAAAGTTCTCGGAATGACCTAAAACTTCACGGAGAATATTTTTGGAATTAATAAAAAATACTGGTGAAAGAATCAAGACTAGGGGGCCCACACCCTGTCCACGAGGGTGGGGGGCGCGCCTGCCCCCTGGGCGCGCCCCCTGTCTCGTGGCCCCCTAAGGCTCCACCAACCTCAACTCCAACTCCATATATTCACGTTCAGGGAGAAAAAATCATAAAGAAGGATTCATCGCGTTTTACGATATGGAGCCGCCGCCAAGCCCTAATCTCTCTCGGGAGGGCTGATCTGGAGTCCGTTCGGGGCTTTGGAGAGGGGAATCTATCATCGTCATCATCATCAACCATGCTCCATCACCAATTTCATGATGCTCATCGCCGTGCGTGAGTAATTCCATCGTAGGCTTGCTGGACGATGATGGGTTGGATGAGATTTACCATGTAATCGAGTTAGGTTTGTTAGGGTTTGATCCCTAGTATCCATTATGTTCTAAGATTGATGTTGCTATGACTTTGCTATGCTTAATGCTTGTCACTAGGGCCCGAGTGCCATGATTTGAGATCTGAACCTATTATGTTGTCATGAATATATGTGAGTTCTTGATCCTATCTTGCAAGTCAATAGTCACCTACTATGTGTTATGATCCGTCAACCCCGAAGTGACAATAATCGGGACCACTCCCGGTGATGATCGTAGTTTGAGGAGTTCATGTATTCACTAAGTGTTAATGCTTTGGTCCAGTACTCTATTAAAAGGAGGCCTTAATATCCCTTAGTTTCCAATAGGACCCCGCTGCCACGGGAGGGTAGGACAAAAGATATCATGCAAGTTCTTTTCCATAAGCACGTATGACTATATTCGGAATACATGCCTACATTACATTGATGAACTCGAGCTAGTTCTTTGTCACCCTATGTTATAACTGTTGCATGAGGAATCACATCCGACATAATTATCCATCATTGATCCAATGCCTACGAGCTTTTCACATATTGATCTTTGCCTAGTTACTTTACCGTTGCTGCTGTTACAATTACTACAAAACTACTACTGTTACTTTTTCCACCGTTACCGTTACTTCCATACTACTTAGCTACTAAATACTTTGCTGCAGATATTAAGTCTTTTAGGTGTGGTTGAATTGACAACTCAACTGCTAATACTTGAGAATATTCTTTGGCTCCCCTTGTGTCGAATCAATAAATTCGGGTTGAATACTCTACCCTAGAAAATTGTTGCGATCCTCAATAAATTTGGGTTGGTACGGTTCTGTCTATTGCTTCCTCTGTTCCCATTGCCATTCTTGGGGCCACTATGGTTGTGCGAACTCCCTCCATTGTGGTTGTGACCTCCATGGGCATGTTGAAAAGGCCTCCCGAGTTTGGGGTAAAACGAGGCTTCTGCTGAGCTCCAGAATTGTACTTCGCTTACCCATACTTCCTCTTGGGGTTGTTAATCTGCTGCTGCTTCCCTTCAATCATGAGAGCTCTATCCACCAACTCCTGGTAGTTGTTGAAGGTTGCCACCATCAATTGCATGCTCAGCTCATCATTCAGTCCTTCCAGAAACTTCTCCTGCTTAGTTGCATCCGTAGCAACATCATCTGGGGCATAACATGCTAGCTTGCTAAAGTCATCCACATACTGGCCAACTGTAGGTCCTCCTTGGCGCAAGTTCTGAAACTCACGCTTCTTCATGGCCATAGCTCCTGCTGAAACATGTGCAGTACGGAAAGCCTGCTGAAACTGGTCCCATGTGACAGTGTCGATGGGATAAGTGGTTGTGAAATTCTCCCACCATGATGTTGCGGGTCCATCAAGCTGATGTGCAGCAAAACGCACCTTCTCCGCATATGTGCATCCTGCAGTGGTTAACTCCCTTCCCATCTTGCGGAGCCAATCATCTGCAACTATCGGCTCGATGCTACTGGAGAACACCGGCGGATTCAGCCTCAAGAAATGGGCTAAGTGATGAACAGGTGGTGGTGGTGGGTTGTTGTTGTTGTTGTTGTTCCCCTGATTCTGATTCTGGACTAGCATCTGCATCAATGCATTCTGCTGCTGGATCAACTGAGTGAGCTCCGGTGGGAAAGCAAATCCATTGTCACGTCTCGGAGGCATCTGAGGGTTTAGAAAAGATGAGAATACAAAATAGAATGATCTCTAGAGAGAAAAACACTACCCATATGCACATGAGACAAACACAATCATATCACTTCAATCAATTCAAACAAGGGAATACAACAGTCTAACTATCGTTACAGAAGTGCTCGGACTATACTATATACATGGGGGAAATACTACTACTGTTATGGGGGTCATCTAGAAAAATTGATCGGTTGAAGACTCCATGATATCTGCTCCAGCTTCATCAACAAAGTCATCATCGCTATCGTCAGGGTCCGAGTCGGTGTCGTCGATGATGATGTAGTTCTCTGGGCAAGTGGAATCATCGTCATCTCCTCTTGGCGCGGGGAATCCCATGAATACTTTTAGCTTCTTCTTCAGATCATCATTCTTCTCCACGAGTGTCGTCATTTCCTCCTCATATCCATCGCGTGTAGACTTGAGTTCTTCCTCCAGCTCCATGATCTTGGTCATTGCCTTCTTTAGATCTATCATGCCTGCGCACATCTGGTTCTCCTAGCGGCGAATGTGCTGGTTTAACTCCTGGATGAAAGCTGCAATGAACCTAGCCTTCCTGGTGCTGATCATCACCCATTGCTCATCTCAGCGCCCACAAATCTGGTAGATAGTATCCTTGAGATCCTTATGGTAAACTTCTCCAATGTGTCCCATGGTGATGTGGGCTGTCATGTTCTTTCCTAGACTCCAGGTTGGTGCATCAAAGGAAAACTCTATGGGCTCAGTGACGGGCATGAACGTCCTTCCTGGAACTTGAACTTGAATCATCCAACGCTCCTCTTCTGGTAAAGTGGCGATGTAGGTCCCGGTGAAGCTTGGTACTCCGATGTTCAGATACCTAGTGACTTCCTTCAAGTGGCGTCAAAAGGTGTATCTTCATCCGGTTGCGCGAACTTGTTCCTTGCATCCACCATCCTAAAGAAGTAGAAAAGGTGAGGAGTCAGAAATGAGAAGGGAGTAGTGATCTAGGGCTTTTAGCTTAGTGGTCGTGTCCTACAGTCAGCGTGTGCTCTGATACCATCTTGTAGCGACCAGACCTCAAACAGTCTGATCTCTGTGCATCAGTGTCATCCCTGGATTGGTAATGCTGACACGCACAGTACTTGAAGAATTTATAACAGAGTAGTAATCACACACTTATTACATCGAATGTCTCAAAAGAGAACTTATTACAATAAATATGGCTTAAGGCTATCTAATAACGATAAAAGCGGAAGTCTTGGAAGATAAAGTGAGTCCATCAACTCCAACGGCATCACTGAGTGAAAAGATCACGACCTAAGGCACCTTATTCATCGTCTGAAAAGTCTGCGACATGAACGTTGCAGCCCGAAAATGGGCCAGCACATGGAATATGTTGGCAACGTAACACATAGAGAGTAATGAACAGAATAATGCTATCACTACATGCATATATGGCCGGTGGAAAGCTCTATGGTTACAGTTTTGCATAAAGCCAATTTTTTCCTACAACAAAGGAATAAATTTTATTTAACTATCATGGTGGTTGTTAAACATTTAGAAGGTTCCTCCAACTCAATCCCAATTAAGCATCATCATTAACCCAATCAAATTAAATTAAGTAACATGATGAGATTCACATGATAATCCAAGTACTAGATACTCAAAACATCCATAACTGGGGACACGGCTAACCATGATTAGTTTATACACTCTGCAGAGGTTTGCGCACTTTTCCCCGCAAGACTCGATCTCCTCCGTTGGATTTCTCGCACTACATGGTGTTTGAGAAATGGATAACCGAGACATAGTATTTCAGAAGCATTAACTCTTTACTCTGGGTAGACAGTACCAACCTACATCCCCTACATCTGCTAGTCTACCACTGAAAGAGGTCACACAACATACTCAACTATGCTAGAGCCCAGAGTAGCTTGCGGCTGCACACGGAAGTTTCTAGCATGAATAATCTCATGATCCCTTTGAGCTTGGGTGGCGATCCATAGGAGAATCACACAGTACCCCGGGATTTCCAAAAATACATGCAACATTGGGTTCCCCAGGTGCCTCAATCCACCCAGATGTGTATTAAAGTTGCCACCTTAAGTAAACCATTAATTAACAATCTCACATCTATCATGGATACACTCACCCAATCCACGTCTACTAGCATAGCATAGCAATATAAGCAAACGTAGAAGTAACTCCCAAAGGTTTGATAATAAACAGGTAATAGGTACTACCTCATCTACTTCCCAAAACCCACATATTAATCAGATCCTAACCATGCAATTGTTTGAGGATTGATCTAATGCAATAAAACTGGGTAGTAAAGAGGTATGATCAAAGTGTTACTT
The DNA here is from genome assembly GCF_018294505.1 of Triticum aestivum. Taxonomy (NCBI): domain Eukaryota; kingdom Viridiplantae; phylum Streptophyta; class Magnoliopsida; order Poales; family Poaceae; genus Triticum; species Triticum aestivum. The sequence goes on along the minus strand of NC_057813.1, from coordinate 37,599,365 downwards.
GCCTTGCTGATGATCCGTGAAACCTAGAGACTCATGGTAGCAAGCGGCGCACTCCGGATACTCTATCGCAAACAAACAAGCATACAATAAGCACTCATCTAATGCATAGGTAAAACTCAAATAAGAGATCTAACCAGAAAGTTCAACTTAAAAACTCTAGTTTGCAAAAAGAATCAAATCAAACGAAGCAACGAAACTCAACGGCGAAAGAAACAAGCTTTGTTTACTAATATGGACCTAAGTCATATTTTACAGTAGTAAAAACTTATTTAAGTTGGTTAAACGGAAAGAGGGTTTCGAGACAAAAACCTAGGAGTTTGAATCGCCTGATTCCGATAAACGAGCGAAAAGTTATACTAGAACGAAAATCGGATCAGAAATCAGAAAATCCGAGAAAAAGAAAAATTGACGAACAGGCTAACGAATGAACGTTCGTTGTCTGCGGCTAAACGACGAAAATCGTTCGTTAAAACGAACATACGGACGAACGTCTGCTAAATAACTAAACCGAGAAAAACCGACGAACCGATCTAAAAAATGGATCTAGGGTTTTGAAAAAATGAACGGTTATTTTAAAAAAACGGCGGCGGCTACCTCGAGTCCGGCGAGGTCTCCAGCGAGGGGGCGAGGCGGCGGTGGCGCGGGGTGGCGGCGTTAGCGGCGGCAGGCGGCAGTGGCGCGGGGCGACGGCGGGCGGCGGCGGCGGCAACCGGCGATGGCGGGCGGTGCGGGCGGCGGCTAGGGTTCCGGCGGCTGCGGGTTGGGCTGGCGGGGTGGGCTTCGGGCGCCGGGGTGGCGGCTTATAAAGCCCCCCGGGCGGAGTCCCGCTCGGGTACGGCCCGAAGTCAGTTTCCTTTTTTAAAAATAATTACGACATGCAGAAAAAGAAAGAAAAGAAATACTAAACGGACTCCAAAAATCCCGAACTAAATTTTCCCCGTCCTCTAAAAATAAGCCGAACAAGATGAACATTTATTTGGGCCTAAAATGCAATTTTGAAAAACGCATATTTTTTCAAATTCAAATAAAATAGCGATAAAACTCCGAAATAAAATCTTATTTGATTTTAATATTAAATCCCAAATATTTCTTTATTTTGGGAAAGTCATTTTATTCCCTCTCTCTTATTTTTATAATAGAAATATTCGAAGATAAAATGATCAAAATCAAATGATCCTTTTTTTCTAAATTTGAGAAAAACTCAAATATGAAAATAACGAAATCCCCAACTCTCTCTGTGGGTCCTTGAGTTGCATAGAATTTCTAGGATCAGGCCAAAATGCAATAAAATATGATATGCAATGATGATCTAATGTATAACATTCCAAATTAAAAAATTTGGATGTTACATCTAGGTACATAAGTATCTATTTAATCACAGAAACTCCAAAAATATTCCAAGATTCAACCACTGGCCAGGAACGGTCATGCCCGTCGTTTTAACCGCATTTTGAAATGGGCATGGAAAATTCAGAAAAATCAAAAAATTGGAAAACATTTGCACTGTGTCATTATATGTGGCCATGTTACCAGTAAAAATAATAAACTTATAATACGGTAATTATTTTCAAAAAGTGTTCTTAGAAACGAGCTATCATGTGTGAACATCAATGGCTTTCAATCCAAATGATCAATGTTATTGTAGCATTCATGGCATAGTTTCCTAAAATGACCTCATATTGTGCACAAGGGTGCACCTTGGAATGGCAAACAATGTTGGCTAAGGAAGTTTTCCTGTTCTTTTGACGAAAAAATCATTTTCCATTTTTTGAGTGCCCAAAATGAGTTTTTTTTGTGAAGGACCTACCGTATATTTGTTGCAAAATTGGCTAGATCATTTTTATAAAAAAAATTAGGCCATATTTTTAATGCACAGTTGACCAGATGGCTGGGTGTTAGAAGCTTCGATCTACCTCTCGTGAAAAAGACAAATTTCCACCGATTCAGTAGAAAGCGGGTCAAATTTGAACTGCAGTTGCCTTATAGTTTGCACTTTATTTTTTCCAAAAATAATTCCTAGGTACATAAGTATCTATTTAATCAGAGAAACACCAAAAGTTTTCCAACATTCAACTACTAGCTTAGAATGGTCATGCCCGCCGTTTTGACTGCTTTTTGAAACGGGCATGAAAAATTCAAAAAAAATCGAAAATTGGGAAACCTTCGCATTATGTCATTATATGTGACCAAGTTTCCAGTACAATTATTTTTAAAAAGTGTTCTCAGAAATAGCTATCGTCTGTGAAGATTCATGGCTTTCAAGCCAGATGCTCAATCTTATGGCCACATTCATGGCATAGTTTGTTCAAATGATCTCATATTGTGCACAAAGGTGCATCCAGAAATGACAAACAATGTTGCCGGAACTTTTCATTTTCTTTGCACGAAAAATTCATTTTCCATGTTTTGAGTGCCCAAAATGAGCTTTTTTGTAAAGGACCTACCAAATATTTATTCCAAAATTGCACCAAATCAATTTTCTAAAAATATTAGGGCACATTTAATGTACAATTAACCAAATGGTTAGGTTTCAAAAGTTTTTATCCGCCTCTCGTGAAAAAGACAAATTTCCGTCGATTCAGCAGGAAGCAGGTCAAATTTGAACTTCAGTTGCCTCATAGTTTTCTCTTTATTTTTTTTAAATCATTTATAGGTACAGAAGTATCTAGTTCTTCGTAGATACACCAAAAGGTTTGAAAGAATCAACCCCTAGCTACGAACGGTCATACTTGCTGGTTTGACCGGATTTTGAAACGGGCATAGAAAATTCAAAAAAAAGTCAAAAAATTTGGAAAACCTTTGCATTAGATCATTATATGTGACCAAGTTGCCAGTAAAAATAATAAACTTGTAATACGGCAATTATTTTTAGAAAGAATTAATCAATATAAAATATAGTTGCTTCACAAACTGAAAATATGACCAGAATAAAAGAATGGATGATGAGCGCACATGGATTTCTGTATGCAGCTCAAATTTTGTGGAGAGTGACGATTTGAGCATATGAAAGATTTGGAAAAATCTCACATCATTTGGATAAACCTAGCTAGTACTTCCTTCACAAAGCTTCTCTCTCGATAGAAAATTTGGAAATTTGCTCAGGAAGATTTACTAGGCAAATGGAGCTGAATATTTACATGTGGCAATTATTTGGATATGGAAGATTGCCCAAAAAGTTTGAGGGTAATAGGAGGGGTCTAAATATCACTCGCTTTGCAATGTGCCAATCTGGACAAAAAATAGAAATTGCAGTTGGGCTCACATAGATGATTGGATTAAGCTGCAATTTGAAGGAGGATAATTTAGGCATATGAAGGCACTGTAAAAATTGCATACTATTTGGATAAATAAAAATGGTACTTGCTTCACAATGCTCTCCACTGAAAAAAAATTTGGGGAAAATATTGAGGGAAATTGGCTAAATTAAATGAGCTAAAATTTGGTGGAGGGTGGTTCTATGGTCAGGGTCATGCCGTGGTAAATTTGCAGAAATTATAAAACAATATAAAATGTACTTGCTTCACAAACTGAAAATATTATTAGAAACAAAGATTGGATGGTGAGCTCACATGGATTGTTAGATGGGGCTCAAATTTTGTGGAGAGATATTATTTGGGCATATAGTAGATGTAGCAAAAATTCAACTCATTATGATATTCCTAGCTAGTACGTCCATCACAAAGCTTCTAGCTGAACAAAAACTTTGGAAATTTTGTAACATCCCAAATTTCCAATTTGGAATGTTCTACAATTATTAGCAAGGATCTATGCATATTGTTTGAAATTGAGTGGCATTTGAAATTTCAGAGGCAGTTGAGTTTTTCTTGAATTTGAACTTGATTGGCAATTGAAATTTATTTCAAAAATGCCTAACAAATAGTTGAGAAAAAGTATGAGAGGAGTAAACATGACACTCCAAAAATGTCAGAAGAAAATATTGCCAAAAAGTTTGAATTCAAACTTGAATTTTATTTGTGATTTTCAGAAGAAAAAATCTTTTAGTTTCTGTTTTGCCTCTGGAAAAATGTCCACGTTGTAGGATTAATTCCCCTGAGTTTATTAATATATATATATATGTCCTATATAAAATAAAGATAGTTTATTCTCTATTTAGTTTTCTGTCTCTGTAGTAATTCAAAAAAAAAGGAAAACCTTCCCCCGAGCTGGCCAGGCCGACGGCCCAGCTAGCGAGGCCACAGCCCACTAGCGTGCCCGAGCCGGCAGCGCAGCGCGCCGCGCCCAAATCTCTCTCGCACCGGCAGGCCGCCCAACCGCTTTTCTCTCTCTCTCTCACCAACACCCCGACCCCACCCTTCTCCTACCCACTGGCGCACGCCGTGCCGCGCTAGAGCACGACCCGAGCCGCCCGTCGCCCCGATCCCGTGTCACCCCCTCGCCCAAGATAATGTCCTATGTATACCTAGCTCCCTCCTCTCTCGACTCCCCTAGCTAAGACCCTCGCCTAAACCCCACCACCGCACATGCCCTCACGAAACTGATCTCGCTGACGCCGCCTCGGTTCGCCGCCACTCCCGACGCCGTGAGTACCTTCCCTGCCCTCCCAACACCTTCACTCGAACCGCCACCTCCTCCCGCATCTCTTTGACATACTCACTTCGCCCAGGGACCTCTGGAGCCGCCGCCTTGAGCATCACCACCCGTCGCCGGAGTTGGAGCTCACCAAGAGCTCTGTCGAGCTCGTTCCGCTCGTCTCCGTCGTCCTCAACCTCCACCAACTCCACCCCCGACCTCGTCTCATTCCGTCGCAGCCGCCCGACGTCTCCGCCGTCTTCCCCGACCGTCGGAGCAACGTCGCCGACCATGCTCGAGCCGCCGTCATCCATCGTCGTTGTTGCCACCTTCTGTAAGTCACCGGAGTCGCTCCCCACCATTGGATCTCAAACCTAGGGTCTAGATTAGAACAACGAGAGGTTAGGATTTTTTAGAATAGTTCGGTATTTTCCCGATTTAGTTACGGTTTATTTCATTAGCCGCGGGCATGTTTTAGCTAGTTTCCGCCTGAGCATTAGATAGGCTCAGTAGCGCCTGTTTTGTTCTTTTTTTGTTTTAATTTTAGTTTCTGTTTTTAACAAAAGTAGTTCTGTTTTTGTAAAAGTTGTATGTTTTAGGACATTTATTGTTTTTAGTTTGTTCTTTTTCTGTTAGTTTAAAAATTTCCTGTAGTTTCTGCAGAAAATAGGTTAGGCCATGTTTAAGATTATAAAAATTGTTTTATATTTGTTTTTGTCAGATTAGTTTTTCTGCCATAAATTGAGTTAGGATTATTCTTTTTTAGTGGTTCTTTTTGCTACTGCTTAGTTTTGACCTTGCCTAGCATTCGGAACTTGTTTGGGTATTTTTAGATTGTATTAAAATTAATTTTAGTCGCAATCAAGCTTTTCTAGTTTTATTTAGCTTGCTACTGTTTCCTACTGTTCTAGTTATTATAGAATTTTATTGTGCCTCTGTTATAATTTATTTTAGATTAGTTTCTATAGTTAAAGAGGGGGAACTTTTATTTAGAGTAGAATAAAAATTTTATTTTCTATTATTGCTAGTATCGGATTAGGCATAATAGGAGTTCTATAATAGCTTCTGATGTGATTCTTTTTGCACCTAGTTTGTAGGATGTTTTCCTTTTTGTTAGTTAGCAAAGCCCTTGTTTAGGGTCTGTTAAGAATAGTTTTAGTAGGATAAAACCATTTCTTAGTCGTTGCTTGAAGTGATGAAAACCTTGATTTGTTTTTCTTCTATTTTCCTTGGCTTTCGTTTAAGTGCTTGGGTGATTTACATTAACTTGTGGTTATGTTATATTGTAGTATACTTATTTGTGCTATTGTTTGACCCGATAGAATTCCCGGAGTGCGAGGCCTGCTATTACAAGTCACTAGCTTTCGAAGACCGTCAACCAGGCAAGTCATTTGATCATGTTTTACAATACCTCTATTTTTGTTGCATTTGAATTATTCCTCCCCACCATGCATGCAGTAGGAGAATTTTAAGTTATCTTCTTGAGCAGTATCATGAGGTAGGATGAACCCATTTCCCTTGTTACCAATGCCCGGAACGATGTAGTTGATTGTTATGCTTTCGTAGAAGGGGTTGGTTAAGTGATTCATAAGGGAGATGTGAGAGTCAAGATGATGACAACCCCATGACTTCAAGCTCAAGATGGACTTCAAAATTCACTACTGGGTGGAGGACGGTTGACGGGCACCCTGGAGGAACCAGCGGATGGCCGGGATGCATGGAGAAGCGCCATGACATCTTGCGGAAAGCTTCATCCA
>NC_057813.1:37438078-37583078 GCF_018294505.1 Triticum aestivum | reverse complement strand
AATATAATTGTCATCTAACTTTAAGCGTGCGGACCCTACGGGTTCGAGAACTATGTAGACATGACCGAGACACGTCTCCGGTCAATAACCAATAGTGGAACCTGGATGCTCATATTGGCTCCTACACAATCTACGAAGATCTTTATCGGTCAAACTGCATAACAACATACGTTGTTCCCTTTGTCATTGGTATGTTACTTGCCCGAGATTCGATCGTTGGTATCTCAATACCTACTTCAATCTCGTTACCGGCATGTCTCTTTACTCGTTATGTAATGCATCATCCAACAACTAACTCATTAGCTACATTGCTTGCAAGGCTTATAGTGATGTACATTACCGAGAGGGCCCAGAGATACCTCTTCGACAATCGGAGTGACAAATCCTAATCTCGAAATACGCCAACTCAACATCTACCTTCGGAGACACCTATAGAGCTCCTTTATAATCAGCCAGTTATGTTGTGACGTTTGGTAGCACACAAAGTGTTCTCCGTTAAACGTGAGTTGCATAATCTCATAGTCATAGGAACATGTATAAGTCATGAAGAAAGCAATAGCAACATACTAAATGATCAAGTGCTAAGTTAACGGAATGGGTCAAGTCAATCACATCATTCTCCTAATGATGTGATCCCCTTAATCAAATGACAACTCATGTCTATGGCTAGGAAACTTAACAATCTTTGATTCAACGAGCTAGTCAAGTAGAGGCATACTAGTGACACTATGTTTGTCTATGTATTCACACATGTATTATGTTTCTGGTTAATACAATTCTAGCATGAATAATAAACATTTATCATGAAATAAGGAAATAATTAATAACTTTATTATTGCCTCTAGGGCATATTTCCTTCAGTCTCCCACTTGCACTAGAGTTAATGATCTAGTTCACATCGCCATGTGAATTAACACCAATATTCACATCTGTATGTGACTAATACCCATAGTTCACGTCGTCATGTGATCAACACCCAAAGGGTACTAAGGTATGATCATGTTTTTCCTCGTGAGAGAAGTTTGGTCAACAGGTCTGTCACATTCAGAGCCGTATGTATTTTGCAAATATTCTATGTCTACAATGCTCTGCACAGAGCTACTCTAGCTAATTGCTCCCACTTTCAATATGTATCCAGATTGAGACTTAGAGTCATCTTGATCGGTGTAAAAGCTCACACTGATGTAACTCTTTACGACGGGCTCTTTTATCACCTCCGTAATCGAGAAATATTTCCTTAGTCCTTACTAAGGATATTCTTGACCATTGTCAAGTGATTTACTTCTAGATCAAAAATTGTACTCCCTTGCCAAACTCAGAGCAAGGTATACAATAGGTCTAGTACACAACATAGCGGCATAGGGAATGCCTTTTCATTCTTTTTCTATTTTCTGCCATGGTCGGGTTTTGAGTCTTACTCAACTTCACACCTTCCAACACAGGCAAGAACTCCTTTCTTTGACTGTTCCATTTTGAATTACTTCAAAATCTTATCAAGGTATGTACTCATTGAAAAAATCTTATCAAGCGTCTTGATCTATCTCTATAGATCTTGATGCTCAATGTGTAAGCAGCTTCACCGAGGTATTTCTTTTGAAAAACTCTTATTCAAGTATCCTATTATGCTATCCAGAAATTCTATATCATTTCCAATCAACAATATGTCGTCTACATATAATATCAGAAATGCTACAGAGCTCCCACTCACTTTCTTGTAAATACAGGCTTCTCCAAAAGTCTGTACAAAACCATATGCTTTGATCACACTATCAAAGCATTTATTCCAATTCCGAGAGGCTTGCACCAGTCCATAAATGGATTGCTGGAGCTTGCACACTTTGTTAGCACCTTTTCGATCGACAAAACCTTCTGGTTGCATCATATACAACTCTTCTTCTAGAAATCCATTGAGGATTGCACCAGTCCATAAATGGATTGCTGGAGCTTGCACACTTTGTTAGCACCTTTTCGATCGACAAAACCTTCTGGTTGCATCATATACAACTCTTCTTCTAGAAATCCATTGAGGAATGCAGTTTTTACATCCATTTGCCAATTTCATAATCATAAAATGCGGCAATTGCTAACATGATTCGAACAGACCTTTAAGCATCGATACGAGTGAGAAAATCTCACCGTAGTCAACACCTTGAACTTGTGGAAAACATTTTGCGACAATTCGAGCTTTGTAGATAGTAGCACTACTATCAGCATTCATCTTCCTCTTGAAGTTCCATTTATTCTTAATGACTCACCGATCATCGGGCAAGTCAATCAAAGTCCATACTTTGTTCTCATACATGGATCCCATCTCAGATTTCATGGCCACAAGCCATTTCGCGGAATCTGGGCTCATCATCGGTTCCTCATAGTTCGTAGGTTCATCATGGTCTAATAACATGACTTCTAGAATAGGACTACCGTACCACTCTGGTGCGGATCTTAATCTGGAAGATCTACAAAGTTCGGTAGTAACTTGATCTAAAGCTTCATGATCATCATCATTAGCTTCCTCACTAATTGGCGTAGGAATCACTAGAACTGATTTCAGTGATGAACTATTTTCCAATTCGGGAGAAGGTACTATTACCTCCTCAAGTTCTACTTTTCTCCCACTCACTTTTTTCGAGAGAAACTCCTTCTCTAGAAAGGATCCATTCTTAGCAACGAATATTTTGCCTTCGGATCTGTGATTAGAAGGTGTACCCAACAGTCTCCTTTGGGTATCATATGAAGACACATTTCTCCGATTTGGGTTCGAGCTTATCAGTTTGAAACTTTTTCACATAAGCATCACAACTCCAAACTTTAAGAAACGACAACTTAGGTTTATTGCTAAACCATAGTTCATACGGTGTCGTCTCAATGGATTTAGATGATGCCCTATTTTAACGTGAATGCAGCTATCTCTAATGCATAACCCCAAAACGATATTGGTAAATCGTTAAGAGACATCATTGATTGCACCATATCAAATAAAGTGCATTTATGACGTTCGGACACACCGTTATGCTGTGGTGCTCCGGGTGGCATGAGTTTGTGAAACTATTCCACATTATTTTAACTGAAGGCCAAACTCGTAACTCAAATATTCATCTCCACGATCAGATTGTAGAAACTTTATTTTCTTGTTACGATGATTTTCCACTTCACTCTGAAATTCTTTGAACCTTTCAACTGTTTCAAACTTATGTTTCATCAAGTAGATATACCCATATCTGCTCAAATCATCTGTGAAGGTCAGAAAATAATGATATCCGCCACGTGCCTTAATACTCATTGGTCTGCATACATCAGTATGTATTATTTCCAACAAGTCAGTAGCTCGTTCCATTGTTCCGGAGAACGGAGTTTTAGTCATCTTGCCCAAAAGGCACGGTTCGCAAGCATCAATTGATTCATAACCAATTGATTCTGAAAATCCATCTTTATGGAGTTTCTTCATGCGCTTTACACCGATATGACCCAAACGGTAGTGCCACAAATAAGTTGCACTATCATTATTAACTTTGCATCTTTTGGAATCAATATTATGAATATGTGTATCACTACGGTCGAGATCCAACAAACTATTTTTCATTGGGTGTATGACCATTGAAGGTTTTATTCATGTAAACAGAACAACAATTATTCTCTGACTTTAAATGAATAACCGTATTGCAATAAACATGATCAAATCATATTCATGCTCAATGCAAACGCCAAATCATTTCTTTAGGTTTAACACTAATCCCAAAAGTATAGGGAGTGTGTGATGATGATCATATCAATCTTGGAACTACTTCCAACACTCATCGTCACTTCCCTCTCAACTAGTCTCTGTTTGTTCTGTAACTCCTATTTCGAGTTACTAATCTTAGCAACTGAACAAGTATCAAATACTCAGGGGCTACTATAAACACTAGTAAGGCACACATCAATAACCTGTATATCAAATATACCCTTGTTCACTTTGCCATCCTTCTTATCCACCAAATATTTAGGGCATTTCCGCTTCCAGTGATCAGTTCCTTTGTAGTGTAAGCACTCAGTTTCAGGCTTTGGTACAGCTTTGGGCTTCTTCGCGGGAGTGACAACTTGCTTGTCATTCTACTTGAAGTTCCCTTTCTTTCCCTTTGCCCTTTTCTTGAAACTAGTGGTCTTTTCAATCACCAACACTTGATGCTCTTTTCTTGATTTCTACCTTCATCGATTTCAACATCACGAAGAGCTCGGGAATCGTTTTCGTCATCCCTTGCATACTATAGTTCATCACAAAGTTCTAGTAACTTGGTGATGGTGACTAGAGAACTCTGTCAATCACTATCTTATCTGGAAGATTAACTCCTACTTGATTCAAGCGATTGTAGTACCCAGACAATCTGAGCACATGCTCACTAGTTGAGAAATTCTCCTCCATCTTTTAGCTATAGAACTTGTTGGAGACTTTATATCTCTCAACTTGGGTATTTGCTTGTAATATTAACTTCAACTCCTGGAACATCTCATATGGTCCATGATGTTCAAAACGTCTTTGAAGTCCCGATTCTAAGCCGTTAAGCATGGTGCACTAAACTATCAAGTAGTCATCATATTGAGCTAGCCAAACATTCATAACGTCTACATCTGCTCCTGCAATAGGTCTGTCACCTAGCGGTGCATCAAGGACATAATTCTTTTGTGCAGCAATGAGGATAAACCTCAGATCATGGATCTAATCCGCATCATTGCTACTAATATCTTTCAACATAGTTTTTCTCTAGGAACATATCAAAAATAAACATAGGGAAGCAACAACGCGAGCTATTGATCTACAACATAATTTGCAAAATACTATCAGGACTAAGTTCATGATAAATTAAAGTTCAATTAATCATATTACTTAAGAACTCCCACTTAGATAGACATCCCTCTAATCATATAAGTGATCACGTGATCCAAATCAACTAAACCATGTCCGATCATCACGTGAGATGGAGTAGTTTTCAATGGTGAACATCACTATGTTGATCATATCTACTATATGATTCATGCTCGACCTTTCGGTCTCAGTGTTCCGAGGCCATATCTATATATGCTAGGCTCGTCAAGTTTAACCTGAGTATTCCGCGTGCGCAACTGTTTTGTACCCATTGTATTTGAACGTAGAGCCTATCACACCCGATGATCACGTGGTGTCTCAGCACGAAGAACTTTCGCAATGGTGCATACTCAGGGAGAACACTTATACCTTGAAATTTAGTGAGAGATCATCTTATAATGCTACCGTCAATCAAAGCAAAATAAGATACATAAAGGATAAACATCACATGCAATCAATATAAGTGATATGATATGGCCATCATCATCTTGTGCTTGTGATCTCCATCTCCGAAGCACCGTCATGATCACCATCGTCACCGGCGCGACACCTTGATCTCCATCGTAGCATCGTTGTCGTTTCACCACCTATTACTTCTATGACTATCGCTGCCGCATAGTGATAAAGTAAAACAATTACAGGGTGATTGCATTGCATACAATAAAGCGACAACCATATGGCTCCTGCCAGTTGCCGATAACTCGGTTACAAAACATGATCATCTCATACAATAAAATATAGCATCACGTCTTGACCATATCACATCACAACATGCCCTGCAAAAACAAGTTAGATGTCCTCTACTTTGTTGTTGCAAGTTTTACGTGGCTGCTATGGGCTGAGCAAGACCGCTCTTACCTACGCATCAAAACCACAACGATAGTTCGTCAGGTTAGTGTTGTTTTAACCTTCTCAAGGTCCGGGCATAGCCATACTCGGTTCAACTAAAGTTGGAGAAACTGACACCCGCCAGCCACCTATGTGCAAAGCACGTCGGTAGAACTAGTCTCGTGTAAGCGTACGCGTAATGTCGGTCTGGGCCGCTTCATCCAACAATACTGCCGAACCAAAGTATGACATGCTGGTAAGTAGTATGACTTGTATCGCCCACAACTCACTTGTGTTCTACTCGTGCATGCATAAAACCAGGCTCGGATGCCACTGTTGGGGAACGTAGTAATTTCAAAAAAAATCCTACGCACACGCAAGATCATGGTGATGTATAGCAACGAGAGGGGAGAGTGTTGTCCACGTACCCTCGTAGACCGAAAGCGGAAGCGTTAGCACAACACGGTTGATGTAGTCATACGTCTTCACGATCCGACTGATCAAGTACTGAATGTATGGCACCTCCGAGTTCAGCACACGTTTAGCTCGATGATGTCCCTCGAACTCCGATCCAGCCAAGCTTTGAGGAAGAGTTCCGTCAGCACGACGGCGTGGTGACGATGATGATGTTCTACCGACGCAGGGCTTCGCCTAAGCACCGCTACAATATTATCGAGGTGGATTATGGTGGAGGGGGCACCGCACACGGCTAAGAGATCCAAGGGATCAATTGTTGTGTCTATGGGGTGCCCCCCTCCTCCGTACATAAAGGGGGGAGGAGGAGAGGGCCGGCCAAGGGGAGAGGCGCGCCCAAGGGGGGAATCCTACTCCAAGTAGGTTTGCCCCCCCCCCTTTCCTATTCCATGTAGGAGAAGGGGGGAGGAGGAGGTGGAGAGAAGGAAGGAGAAGGGGGGTCGCCGCCCCTTCCCTTTTCCAATTCGGATTGGGGCAAGGGGGGCTGCGTGCCACCTCCTGGTCTCCCTCTCTCCTTTCCACTAAGGCCCATAAGGCCCAATAGCTTCCCGGGGGGGGTTCCGGTAACCCCCGGTACTCCAATAAATGTCAGAAACCTCCCGAAACCATTCTGGTGTCCGAACATAGTCGTCCAATATATTGTTCTTTACGTCTCGACCATTTCAAGACTCCTCGTCATGTCCGTGATAACATCTGGGACTCTGAACTACCTTCGGTACATCAAAACACATAAACTCATAATATAACCGTCATCTAACTTTAAGCGTGCGGACCCTACGGGTTCAAGAACTATGTAGACATGACCGAGACACGTCTCCGGTCAATAACCAATAGCGGAACCTGGATGCTCATATTGGCTCCTACACATTCTACGAAGATCTTTATCGGTCAAACCGCATAACAACATATGTTGTTCCCTTTGTCATTGGTATGTTACTTGCCCGAGATTCGATCGTCGGTATCTCAATACCTAGTTCAATCTCGTTACCGGAAAGTCTCTTTACTTGTTATGTAATTCATCATCCCGCAACTAACTCATTAGCTACATTGCTTGCAAGGCTTATAGTGATGTACATTACCGAGAGGGCCCAGAGATACCTCTCTGACAATCGGAGTGACAAATCCTAATCTCGAAATACGCCAACTCAACATGTACCTTCGGAGACACCTGTAGAGCTCCTTTATAATCACCCAGTTACGTTGTGAAGTTTGGTAGCACACAAAGTGTTCCTCCGGTAAACGGGAGTTGCATAATCTCATAGTCATAGGAACATGTATAAGTCATGAAGAAAGCAATAGCAACATACTAAACGATCAAGTGCTAAGCTAACGGAATGGGTCAAGTCAATCACATCATTCTCCTAATGATGTGATCCCGTTAATCAAATGACAACTCATGTCTATGGCTAGGAAACTTAACCATCTTTGATTCAATGAGCTAGTCAAGTAGAGGCATACTAATGACACTATGTTTGTCTATGTATTCACACATGTATTATGTTTCCGGTAAATACAATTCTAGCATGAATAATAAACATTTATCATGAAATAAGGAAATAAATAATAACTTTTTTATTGCCTCTAGGGCATATTTCCTTCAAATGGTGGCTACCTTCAACAACTACCAGGATCTGGTCGACAAGGCCACCATACTTGAAGGCAAGCAGCAGCAGATTGATAGCCGCAAGCGAAAGTATGGCCAGGGGAAGTACAACTCCAGAGCTCAACAGAAGCCCCATTATGCCCCATACTCGGGAGGACATACCCACCACACCCATGGAGAACATAATTATGGAGGACATAACCATGGAGGGAATGGGAACAATCGCAACCACGACAACAACTCCAAGTCAGGCAATGGAGGCAATGGCAACCAGCATCGTCCGACCCCGGCTCAGAAGGATCTGAGTCACATCACCTGTTTCAAGTGCCAGAAGACAGGGCACTATGCCACCGACTGCCCGAAGGCCAAGCAGAGGAATGGAAACGGCAACGGCAATGGAAGCTCAGCAAAGAAGCCCAACCCTTTTCCTCGTGCTTAGGTGAATCACATTGACGTGGAGGACGTCTATGATCAGCCAGAAACTATGGTTGGTAAGTTTTCATTAAATTCACGTCCAGTATTGGTACTCTTTGATTCTGGTGCAATGCATTCATTTATATCAAGGGTAGTTGTGGAAAAGTACGGGTTGCCCACTAGAACCTTTAGAAGCCCTCTTCAAGTCAGTTCCCCAGGAGGAGAGATGATGGCAAGATTAGGCTGTCATTCAACCCTCAGCATCGGAAACCATAATTTTCCCGCAGACCTCATAGTATTGGAATCCCAGAGTTTGGATGTAATCCTAGGCATGGATTGGTTGACAAAGTTTGAAGGAAACATCACCTATGCTTGCAAGACGATTTTGCTCACGACCTTGGAGCAGAAGAGGATTAAGTATGTATCCAGACGCACCTCGACGAAACATCAGGTGAATTCCCTCATGGGGGTTGTTCAGGAGGAAGTGCCGGTAGTGCAGGATTTTCCCAATGTATTTCCGGAGGAATTACCAGGAATGCCACCAACAAAGAAATTGAATTTCTGATTGAGTTACTATTGCCCGGCACAGCCCCAATATCCAGGAGACCTTATCGGGTACCCCCTAACGATTTGGAAGAGATCAAAAAGCAAATTAATGAGCTATTGGAGAAGGGATATATTCGGCCAAGCTTGTCACATTGGGGAGCCCCAGTTCTTTTGGTAGAGAAGAAGGATGGAACCCTGAGAATGGTTGTGGATTATCGTTCGTTGAATGACGTGACCATCAAGAACAAGTACCCTTTGCCGATGATTAATGATTTATTTGATCAACTAGTTGGAGCCAAAGTATTCTCCAAGATCAATCCTTGATCAGGGTATCATCAGTTGAAGATCTGTGAAAAGGATATACCTAAAACATCTTTCACCACCACGTATGGTTTACATGAGTATACCGTCATGTCATTCAGATTAACTAATGCCCCTGCATATTTTATGAGTATGATGAACAAGGTACTTATGGAATATCTGGACAAGTTTATCGTGGTGTTCATCGATGATATATTGATTTCCTCCAAGAGCGAGGAAGAGCATAAGGAACATTTGCGTCTAGTTCTGGAGAAACTCAGAGAACATCAGTTATATGCCAAGTTCAGCAAATGTGAATTTTGGCTGAAGTAAGTTGGATTCCTCGGACATGTTATTTCAGGAGAAGGAATAGCAGTCGACCCGACCAAGGTTGAATCAGTCACCAATTGGCAGTCACCAACCTCGGTCAAGGAGATCCGCAGTTTTCTCGGAATCACATGATATTATCGGAGGTTCATTGAGAATTTCTCCAAGATTGCCAAGCCCATGACTGAGTTATTGAATAAGGACACCAAGTACATTTGGACCGAGGACTATGAAGCCAGTTTCCAGGAATTGAAGAAACGTTTGGTTACAACCCTAGTGCTAATTTTGCCGGACATACAAAAGGATTACCAGGTATATTGTGACGCTTCTCGTCAGGGACTCGGAGGAGTACTCATGCAGGAAGGAAAGGTTGTAGCTTATACCTCCAGGCAGCTACGACCTCACGAGATGAATTACGCCACACATGATTTGGATTTAGCAGCCGTAGTGCATGCACTTAAGACCTGGAGACATTTCCTTGTCAGAAACAGTTGTGACGTTTACACGGATCATAAGAGCTTGAAGTATGTTTTCACGCAGAAGGAGTTGAACCTCAGACAGAGGAGATGGCTAGAGTTGGTCAAGGAATATGACATGAGATTGCATTACCACCCAGGAAAGGCAAATGTTGTAGCAGATGCCTTGAGCCATAAGAGTTATGTGAATACTCTTATAGCAGGAGGATTACCCCAGGAGTTAGTCGATGACCTCAGAGATCTTTGACTGGAGATAGTTCCGGGAGGATATGTTGCAACACTGTAAGTTCACTCCACTTTGGCCGAGAGAATTCACGAAGCCCAGAAGTTAGACAAGGAAATTGATGAGATAAAGAAAAGGACGAATGAAGGAAAAGCTAAAGGGTTCTATAAGGATGAATACGGAGCTATATGGTTCGAGGGATCCTATTTATGTGCCCTATGATCCCGAACTCAGGAAGCTAATTCTTTAGGAGGCACATGATTCATCGTACTCGATTCACCCAGGTAACACCATGATGTATCTGGATTTGAAGGAAAGTTTCTGGTGGACAGGTACGAAGAAGGATATTGCCGAGTACGTAGCAGTTTGTGATGTTTTCTAGCAAGTAAAGGCGGAACATCAGAAGCCAGTAGGGTTACTTCAACCTCTGCCGATTCCCGAGTGGAAATGGGAGAAACTTGGAATGGATTTTATCACAGAATTACCCAGCACCCGTTCAGGTTATGATTCCATCTGGGTAGTGGTTGATCGCTTGACCAAGGTAGCTCATTTCATTCCCGTGAAGACTACCTATACCAGCGCTAAGTTAGCCAAGATATACATGACTAGGATCATATGTCTGCATGGAGTTCCAAGCAGTATCATGTCAGATAGAGGAACACAATTTACCTCAAAGTTTTGGGATAAGTTGCATGAGACTTTGGGTAAGAAGCTGGAGTTCAGTACAACTTTTCATCCGTAGACATATGGACAGACCGAGAGAGTCAACCAGATTCTGGAGGACATGTTGAGAGCTTGTGCGCTACACTACAGGTCTAGCTGGGATGATAATTTGCCATACACAGAATTCTCATACAATAACAGCTATCAGACCAGTCTCAAGATGGCCCCTTTCGAAGCTCTATACGGAAGGAGGTGCAGAACACCATTGTTGTGGGATGGAGTTGGAGATCAAAAAAAATTCGGTCCGGATCTTATTAGAGACTCTGGAGAGAAGGTCAAACTGATTCGAGATAGACTCAAGGTAGCTCAGTCAAGGCAGAAGAGTTATGCTGATAGTAAACGCAAGGAAGTAACATATGAAGCGGGAGACCGAGCATATCTCCGTGTGTCCCCACTTCGTAGAATCAAGAGGTTTGGTGTTAAAGGAAAGTTGGCACCCAGGTTCATTGGCCCCTACAAAATCCTTGAACATTGTGGAGAAGTTGCTTACAAGCTGGAATTGTCGGAAGGATTGTCCAGAGTTCACGATGTCTTCCATGTTTCCCAGCTGAAGAAATGCCATGCTGAGATGGATGATATTCCTTTGAGAGACACATTGCCCCTAGAGGCCATACAGCTCGACAGTGATCTAACTTATGAGGAGAAACCCGTCAGAATTCTCGAGACTGCGAACAAAGTTACCCGTAGCAAGATCATCAAGTTTTGCAAGGTTCTGTGGAGTCATCATTCCAAGGAGGAAGCCACCTGGGAGCGAGAAGAAGATCTCCGCCGAGATCACCCGCACCTATTTGCTAGCCAACCTAAATCTTGAGGGCGAGATTCATCTTAAGGGGGTAGGTTTGTAACATCCCAAATTTTCAATTTGGAATGTTGTACAATTATTAGCTAAGCATCTATGCATATTGTTTGAAATTGAGTGGCCTTTGAAATTTCAGAGGTAGTTGAGTTTTTCTTGAATTTGAACTTGATTGGCAATTGAAATTTATTTCAAAAATGCCTGACAAATACTTGAGCAAAAGTATGAGAGGAGTAAACATGACACTCCAAAAATGTCAAAAGAAAATATTGCCAAAAAGTTTGAATTCAAATTTGAATTTTATTTGGGATTTTCGGAAAATGTTTTCTTTTAGTTTATGTTTTGCCTCTAGAAAAATGTCCACATTGTCGGGTTAATTCCCCTGAGTTTATTAATATATATATGTCCTATACAAAAATAATATAGTTTATTCTCTATTTAGTTTTCTCTCTCTGTAGTAATTCGAAAAAAAGGAAAACCTCCCCCCCCCCAAGCTGGCCAGGCCGATGGCCCAGCTAGCGAGGCCGCAGCCCACCGGCGCGCCCGAGCCGGCAGCCCAGCGCGCCGTGCCCGAATCTCTCTCACACCGGCCGCCCGACCGCTTCTCTCTCTCTCTCTCTCTCTCTCTCTCTCTCTCTCTCTCTCTCTCTCTCTCTCTCTCTCTCTCTCTCTCTCTCTCTCTCTCTCTCTCTCTCTCTCTCTCTCTCTCTCTCCGACACCCCGACCCCACCCTTCTCCTACCCCCTGGCGCACGCCATGCCGCGCCAGAGCACGACCCGAGCCGCCCGTCGCCGCGATCCTCTCGGGATTGCGATCCCGCGTCACCCCCTCGCCGAAGATAATGTCCTATAAATACCCAGCTCCCTCCTCTCTCGACCCCCCTAAAACCCAAGCCTAAACTCCACCACCGCCCACGCCCTCGTGAAACCCTCGCGAAACTGACACCCCGACCCCACCCTTCTCCTACTCCATGGCGCACGCCATGCTGCGCTAGAGCACGACCCGAGCCGCCCGTCGCCGCGATCCTCTCGGGATCGTGATCCCGCGTCACCCCCTCGCCGAAGATAATGTCCTATAAATACCCAGCTCCCTCCTCTCTCGATCCCCCCTAAAACCCTAGCCTAAACTCCACCACCACCCACTCCCTCGCGAAACTGATCTCGCCGCCGCCGCCTCGGTTTGCCGCCACTCCCGACGTCGTGAGTACCTCCACTGCCCTCCCAACACCTTCACTCGAACCGGCACGTCCTCCCGCATCTCTTTGACATACTCACTTCCCCCAGGGACCGCCAGAGCCACCGCCTTGAGCATCACCGCCTGTTGCCGGAGTTGGAGCTCAGCAGGAGCTCTGTCGAGCTCGTTCCGCTCATCTCTGTCGTCCTGAACCTCCACCGACTCCACCCCCGACCTCGTCTCACTCCGCCGCAGGCGCCCGACGTCTCCGCCATCTTCCCCGACCGTTAGAGCGAAATCGCCGACCACGCCCGAGCCGCCGTCGTCCATCACCGTTGTCGCCACCTTCTGTTAGTCACCGGAGTCGCTCCCCACCATTGGATCTCAAACCTAGGGTCCAAATTAGAACAACGAAAGGTTAGTTTTTTTTAGAATAGATCGGTCTTTTCCCAGTTTAGTTACGGTTTATTTCATTTGATCGAACCAGTCGACTTTTCTGTTAGCAGCGGGCATGTTTTAGCTACTCTCTGCCTGAGCGTTAGATAGGCCCAGTAGCGCACGTTTTGTTCTTTTTTTGTTTTAGTTTTAGTTACTGTTTTTAACAGAAGTAGTTCTGTTTTTGTAAAAGCTGTATCTTTTAGGATATTTACTGTTTTTAGTTGGTTCTTTATTTGTTAGTTTACAAATTTCCTGTAGTTTTTGTAGAAAATAGGTTAGGCCACGTTTAAGTTTATAAAAATAGTTTTATATTAGTTTTAGTCAGATTAGTTTTTCTGCCATAAATTGAGTTAGGATTATTCTTTTTTAGTGATTATTTTTGCTACTACTTAGTTTTGACATTGCCTAGCAGTAGAAGCTTGTGTGGGAATTTTTAGATTGTATTAAAATTATTTTTAGTCGAAATCAAATTTTTCTAGGTTTATTTAGCTTGCTACTGTTTCCTGCTATTCTAGTTATTATAGAATTTTATTTTGCCTCTGTTATAATTTATTTTAGATTAGTTTCTGTAGTTACAGAGGGTGAAATTTTATTTATAGTAGAATAAAAAGTTCTATTTTATATTATTGCTAGTATTGTTTTAGGCATAATAGGAATTCTATAATAGCTTTTGATGTGATTCTTTTTGCACCTAGTTTGTAGGATGTTTTCCTTTCTGTTAGTTAGCAAAGGCCTTGTTTAGGGTCTGTTCAGAATATTTTTAGTAGGATAAAACTATTTCTTAGTCGTTGCTTGAAGTGATGAAAACCTTGATTTGTTTTTCTTCGAGTTTTCCTTGGTTTTGGTTTGATTGCTTGGGTGATTTACATTAACTTGTTGTTATGTTATATTGTAGTATACTTATTTGTGCTATTGTTTGACTCGATAGAATTCCCGAAGTGCGAGGCCTGCTATTACGAGTCACTAGCTTTCGAAGACTGTCAACCAGGCAAGTCATTTGATCATGTTTTACCATACCTATGTTTTTGTTGCATCAGAATTATTCCTCCCCACCATGCATGTAGTAGGAGAATTTTAAGTTATGTTCTTGAGTAGTATCATGAGGTAGGATGAACCCATTTCCCTTGTTACCAATGCCCGGGATGATGTAGTTGATTGCTATGCTTTCATAGATGGGGTTGGTTGAGTGATTCATAAGGGAGATGCGAGAGTCAAGATGATGACAACCCCATGACTTCAAGCTCAAGATGGACTTCAAAATTCACTACTGGGTGGAGGACGGTTGACGGGCACCCTGGAGGAACCAGCTGATGGCCGGGATGCATGGAGAAGCGCCATGACATCTTGCAGAAAGCTTCACCCAGCCACGAAGAGACGGATGGATACCCCATTGACCGGAAGCTTACTTGTGCAACCACAAGCCATTATGGGCTCTGGCTTGGTCGACCCTAGGCGTGACTCTGGTCGGACGGTGCTACGAGATGTAGAAGAATGGTAGGATTGGATGGGCACCGGCAGTGGCCCAGAGGAACTCTTCGGAAGACCCTGTTTCATTTTTCCCGTCTTCAAACACCAGGCAGTGCGAGGACTTAAAAGGAGGGAACAATTCTTGCGGGTAAAGTGCACAAGACTCTAGAGTGAAGACCTAATCGATTAGCCATGTCCCCGGTTACGGACAAATTGAGCCTCTGGAACTTGGAGTATTTCAGAAATCTCAACACCAAACTTAATAATTTAATTGAGGGGTTATTTAATAATTGGGAATGAGATATTGGTCGGCGGAACCATCTCAATAACAACCAACATTTTTGCAGTATTGCAAACAAGTCCTTTGTTGTAGGGAAAAAATTGGCTTTTTCACAAAAACATAAAACTTAGAGCCCCAAAACCAAATTGCATATAGTATTAGTAATTTTATTGTTGTTCTCTCTTCATGACTTGCCGGCATATTCAAAAATGTTGACCTACACGGCTGCAACGTCTTATGTTGCAGAGGAGTTTTCCGACCAGGAGTGAGGCTACGATCCACGCTTGGCGATTGCCCTATGGAGTCGGATGGACTCGCTATTCGTCTACCCTTCCACAACTTTATTTAGTTTATTTCTCATGAGTTGGCCTTCGACCGAATTTATTATGATATAATAAACACTCGATATGAGAATCGTGTAATAAATTCAGGTGTGATTGAACTTTGAATATTTTCATCAATGTACTGTGTGCCAGCATGATCTTGGGATGGTACAGCTACATAGAGACTTGACCAATTTTGGGTCGGGTCCCTACAAATTTGCTGAGGAAAATTTACTAGGAAAATGGATCTAATTTTTTTCATGAGGTAATTATTTGGATAGGAAAGAGTGCCCAAAAAAATTAAGGGCAATCAAGAAAGTATATATAGCACTTCCTTCACAAAGTGTTGTTCTGAATAGAATAGGAAAATGAATATTGTTGAATTATGAACTAGGGAAGGAAGGGTTTTGACATATTTGAGGAATATATGATCCAAAGAATTTATGAGAATTTTTTGGGAATTTTAGGAATGACATAAATGTAGGTTTCTTCACAATGTAGGGCAAAAATTGACACATGGGCATGACACATAGGTAAAACTGACGAGGTGGCGCCTAGTCATTGCAACCCACCACAATTTACAAGGTTATGACCATCTATATTGGTCGTGATCAGCTAGAAATAAGGCAACGAACCAGTGATGTCTACTTTATGACCATTTCATGTAAGGAAATTACGACCTTTTTGACCAAAATGGTCGTTATGGTTGAGGGTTTGGAGCCCTCCGAACAGCTTACGACCAATTGGTCTCAAATGGTCGTAGGTTTATGACCATTTCTTCTAGGGTCACTGACAGAAGGTCACAAGTCGACATATTTCTTGTAGTGGTACCGCTCGAGAAGGTAGCAGTACAACCGCCAAGGAATGCAGTACAACCGCCTCGCTGTGTGTAGTTGTGCTCACTCCAAGGAGCGGGGCAACAACTAGCACGAGTGGTACAACTAGACCAGGTAAAGACTGCAGGAAACAAGTAAAATTAGAATTGTCGTAACTTATGCAAAGAACTCTGATTTCAACAAACTCAAGCTTGATATAAAGCTAACGACTAGAGAAATATACCAATGATATAAAAGTGTGAAACCTCTATGAGTGAAGAACCGGAAAAAAACAACAACATTGAAAATGTAGTAGAAGATGCATAGGAAATCCATTTCTGATGAACAAGTTCTAAGACTCACAAATAGAAAAGCCAAACAAGAACCAAGAAAGATGATGCCAAGGATGCAAAGGTTTGAGTTCTCTATGAATGATACAATCAAGTTACTCACTCAAGATCCCCCATTAATAGTACAACTATTGATCCTATAACCTGGTCTTCGAACTAACACCACGAGACCGGTAAGATAGACAACCTATCAAGGTAGTACCTTTGCCTTGCACAATCCACTTCAGCTAGATGATTACGATCGTGGCCTCCTCAAGTTGGACCACCTTTATTGATTGTGTTCGCTAGATGAAGACTAGTAGAATGCTCCCTCATACACCACTATGGGAGATACTCTCTTAGGCATATCTTCACTTGCCCATTATCACCAGAATGGATGGCAAGATTCAATCATGTGATCTCTTCATGATGCTCCTCTTGAACTTGCACAACTCAACCTTGAACCTTTTCTTCTCACTATCCATGGATGATGTCTTGAAGGTAAACATTAGTGTTCATATAATCTTCTTCTTCAAGACATGCTTTCAATAGGCTCAACTCTCACATGACCATTCTTTGGATAACTCCTTGAATAACACCTTGGTCATCAATAATCTTCTATATTCAACATTGAAGCCAACATATGATCTTCAAGAATTACCTATGCACAAACCCTTCAAGTATCTCAAAGCAACCATTGGTCCATAGGGATTGTCATAAATTACCAAAACCAAACATGGGGGAACCATGCTCTTTTTACTTTGGTCTGATGCTAGATGGAATCTCATCTCGCCGACCCCGCCCTGCACCATGGTATTTAAGCATCTCTTTTAGATGATGAAGAAACTCGGGGATAGATCAAAACCCATATAAGTTCACGTGTAGATAAAAATAACTTGTGCACCCTTAAATATTCATGAGCTACCACCTCCTCTTCCCCTATCGAGCATGCTTCCCAATAAGAATTATCCACACATCCCATATCTCTCTCATCAGCATGCTTCCACCTAGTGGCCATGTGGTGTTGCCCCCGCTCTTGCGCCCTTCCTCTATCATATTTCTTGGCCGTGCTTCAGCATGGGAGGCGACCGGTGAGGATATGACGTTGGTGCAGATGCACCGGAGGCATGAGCTATGGTGACACTTCGAATTTGTGTAGATCAAAGGACCCCAGACCACACATACTACTACTATGCATGATTGACATCTTTTTTACCTAGGATTAGGTATGTAGATCTTTACCAATATAAAATTATATTCTCCATTTTTATATCACCAACAAAAACTAGTGACAAATTTACAAAGCCTTTAGTGCAAGAATTTGTCCCATGCATATGTAAGATGGATAAATAGTGTTACCATATGTTTATTCTTCTTATTTTCTAAGGACCAATTGTTATATGTACAGAAATGGTTATTTGTAATGGTTATAACTTATATTACAATAATTTTTATTTTTGAACAATCTTTATTCTTGTGTAGCTTTTGGGGACAACAAAATATATCACCACTGTAAAATTAACAAAAAAAATTGATTTATGCATTATGAAGGCAAAAATGTTGGTGACGCAACTATAATTTCTTATTTGCGACAAGCACAACCTGGATCTAGCAATGCCTAAGAATCCCAAGGAGAATGGAGGCGAATCTATTTGCAGGCCAACCCGAGGTACAACATAACTTGTTCTCCGACCCAGTAAAGTGCAATCCTCACCACTTCATATGAGAGTATGCGCAAAAACTTTGGAGTGGGAAGATCCATGTGCCCATTTTTCTTAATTTAGGGGATTGTCTTAATCTCGCAACTTTTTATTTCTCTAGTATTAATATTTAGGAGACTCTCGGCAAGTTCAACAACAACAATTTACTCATTGAGCAGACAACATTCATCCTTTACGAGTATAGGTTTTGATATAGTAACTCTCCAACTACTCGCCTCGACAAAATTAAGCCAATAATTGTCAGTTGCTAGAAGGATGCTAAGGCATTTGTGTCTGTGTGCGCGATCTTGCCCAAGGGACGGACCGGTGGGAGTGTGATGTTAAAATGAAACATATTTTCTAAGTAGAAACCCTAATTCCACGTATTTCACCCAATTTACAAAAAATAAGTAAGAATTTTCTAGTGAGAAATCTTCAACAAAAACATAAAAGTTGTGCTAAAAAATCAGGAAAAGATATCTTTAGTTGTATGTTTCTTGATTTTATCTACAAGATGTGTCATATTTTTTCAGTAAAGCATGAACTTATTTTCACAATAGCATTACCATATTTTCATCATACATTTGAGAGCATAAATAGTATTAAGTCTGAGTTGTTTATAACTCTACCAAAGAAAATATTTAGTTATGTCAACAAGAATGGATAACAAACTAGAAGCAATAATAAAAGGTTTGTGGACTACCTCAGGAATGGATAACAAACATAATGAACAAATCGGTTAGTGGAAAAGATACAATAAAGAAGAAAACATAAAGGGAGTGCCATATGTAGGGTACACAATAAATGGTAAAAAAAACTAAGAAGAATAAAAAGGAAGTGAAGATGGTAAACTAAAATAAAAATTGTAAAATATTCGTAAAAAATGGAAAATGAAAAAACGAATATATGCATTGCTTGACTAAAACCAGTAATCGTTTTGATCATGTATGTTTTTGAAAAGCAAGACAAAAGTGAACCAACAACCTTGATTGTTGCAAAAACACCATCCGGTTACAAAGCAGCCCGAACTAATTCTGCAAATTGTTGCATTTGACTAGAAATCCATTTATTTCCCCTTTTCATCTCAATATAAGGAAATTAGAAGTTTTATTATGTCGGAAATGTATTTTGAAGATATAATCCATGGAGCAAAATAGTTGAAGCTGGATAAAAAGAATTTATATCTACCATAACGGTGGAGGGGGGAGGGAGAGTCGTCAACCACAATGCTTCCACCTTGATCCACGGTGGTGTTGGTACTCTCATCGATAAGTCCTGGTATGGAGCTTATATCATCGACGTGGTGGGTTGGGTCTCCTCGCCTTGCCTTCACCTTGTTCTCCATGTTGAAGGTTCGTGCTTCAGATTGTTGTCACCAGTATCTCTAGCAACGTCAAGCAACTTCCCGACTTTAGTTATCATGACTATCTGGCTCCACTGATGTAGACTTGGTGTTGGTATGCTTCATATTAATTAGGCAAAGTTGTCCATATTATAAACTGAACATACAATGTACCTTTAGAATTTAATCTCCTATGATTTTATCAGTTAGCAATCTGGCGAAACAATCAGTTGAAAGTTAATACTCCTACGTTCTGATTTTTTGCCTTCACTAGAAAATAAATATAGTTGTGAAGCCGGTTATCATTGATGTAAAACAAGCCTTTTCTATAATCTAGTTTATTAAAACTTAGTTTAAAACTACCAAGCAAAAACCCATTTATGGACATTGCTGAAACATCGGCATATGAGTGCATGAGTATGCACATAGTCCCATATGATAGCTAGAATATGCATCATGCACTTAAAAAACCATGTTCGTTTTGCAACCTCTATGTTTGTGTGCATCACGTAGAAATCTTGAAATTATTTAGAGAGAGAGAGAGG
Source organism: Triticum aestivum (assembly GCF_018294505.1). Classification (NCBI taxonomy): domain Eukaryota; kingdom Viridiplantae; phylum Streptophyta; class Magnoliopsida; order Poales; family Poaceae; genus Triticum; species Triticum aestivum. The sequence continues at coordinate 37,563,116 of NC_057813.1, read as the reverse complement.
GGGGGGGAAGGGGAGAGAGGGGGGAGAGGGAGGGGAGAGAGAGGGAGGGGAGAGGAGGGGAGAAGGGGAGAGAGAGGGAGGGAGAGAGAGATGGAAGATAAGTGTGTCAAATTTATTGGCTTCATGGGTTATTAATTTATATTTGTACTAGACAATTGCCCGTGCGTTGCAACAGGAGTATAAACATTCTAGTAGATTAGCCCGTGACTGCACGTCCATTATTATATTGATGCGCTAAAATCATAGCAAGTTCTTGTATGCAATCGACATGATTTATCTGCCATTTTATTGTTAATCACTTATTTGGTAAGATATTCAATGACTTAACCAAACAAAATATATTTTAATTTTGGTAAGTTAATAAAATATGAGACAATTGATTCTATTTTAGGGAGAATTGATGGGAGAAATAAAATCAAAGATGGGAGGAAAAAATCAAAGAGGAGAAGGAAAAAATGGAACGTATATAAGCAAGGTTGGACGAAGGAGAGGTGAAATGAGAACCTTACGTTTATTTTTAATTAGTAGAGATATAAAAAAGATATGCTTATACATACACAATTGATTGGCCCATGTATTAAACCTTTATACCTTGAAGTGCCATTAAATGACCTAAGCCAAGAAATCTGCCTATAGATGGAATTTTGTGCGCTCGATGTGGGAAGCAGTCACCAAAATTAAGAGAAAATATATGTTTACCTTTGCTGGTAATGTGTGTATCATATATGTAGCCTAGTTATCATGGGAAGATATTAATCAATTATTTGCATTTATCGCACATATGTATGCAGTAAAACTCCATTGATGCATGTGTCACTAGAAGCCAAAACCGAATGGATATATCCTGTGTGCTATGCATATTTGAGAGCGGCGGACACCATGGTTTGAGTCTTGCACTCTAAGATGAGAGCACATGTCATGCATGCGCACAAGATGCGTGTTCTATCTATCTAGATCAAAATTGATGAATACTCAATAGGCCTGCGTGTGTTGTTTCTAGCAATCTTCTTGCGTATATTTGGAGGCCTGCGGCAACTATTTGTATTGGCAAAATAAATAAATCAATCAAACAAAGACACAATGTCAAGGTCAACATAGAATAGTTTGGCATGTTCCTCAAAGGGTCATAAGCAATATCTTAACTATAGTTCAATCTACTTTTGTATGGACCGACAAACTATCAATGTGACAAATTAATTAGCAAAAGTAGGACTGCACACAAGATGGCTATAAATACACTATCTTACTCTCGAGTCTCCATCCCCAAGCTATAACCCATCTTCATAGTTCATAGTCCTCATAATTCTATAGCGTTCAACTACCCAATCTCTCATGGATCCAATAGTCAACCAGGGGTGGACCTCATCCGAGGTAGAAGAGGCATGCTCACTCATTGCTAGGCTCAACACCAACAAAATCATGTACGACGACAACGATGAGAAGAATAAGAAGCACAACTACATCGTGAATTCTCTCCATGCATTGTTCCCTTCAAAGACCATGAAACAGGTAATAGATCTTTATGTTGATCTCGCCATGGAAACACATATGATCCAGCGGAAGGAGGGGACCCATGTTACTAGTGGTAGCCCACAAAACATTTTCACCTTTTGTGACCCTATCAACGGTAACTATGAGCTACCGAAGGAGGAGAATGGTGCTAGCAGCACACACGGTGTCTACACCATGGGTGACCATGCGAATGAAAACTTTGGGGTAGGAGAGGAGGAGACAACAATCATGGACAATAATGGATTGTCCTTTGGTTGTGCAATGGAGGATACGAGTATCGCGTTGACGGGTGAGGCACCGCTGATGGTAGGCAACAACAAGATGGAGGTGTTGGAGAACAATATTTCCATAGATCAACCAGTTATTACCCCACATCAATGGGGGTTTTGGACCGATGAGGAACACAGGTTCGTCCACGGTTGTATACTCTTCTTTGTCATGTAGTTTTAATTGTTGTTTGTTTTCAGTGAACATATACTAATAAAGAATGGTGTGCCAATTTATTATGTGAGAACATCAGCTTATGTTTGTGATGATATTGTACTTTACTAACTGTACACATGGACACTGTCAATTTCTATTTACAGCATGGGTGGCCTTGTTAATGAAAACTTTGAGGTACAAGAGGATGAGGAGATGACCATGGATGATAATAGATTTTCATTTCATTGTGCACCGGAGGATACAAGAATCGGGAAGATGGAGGAGGCTCCGATGATGGTAGACAAGAACAAAATGGTGGTCTTGGAGAACAATACTTCCAATGATCGACCATTTGTAACCCCACATCAACGAAAGTTTTGGACCAAAGAGGAACACAAGTTAGTCGATCCCTATATTCTTCGTTATCATGTAGTTTTAGTTGTTGTTTATTTAAAATCAACATATGATAATTAAGCACGTCTGCAAATTAATTTTATGAGGCAGGTATGTTAAATTTGCAACGATATTGCACTTTACTAATCGTATGTATAGACGTTTACAATTTACATTTTTGATAAATACTAATCTCTGCAAATTAGATATTGATGAACTTTCTTTCTGCCCTAAATTTTTTATGTGTTGGACTTTGATTAGAAAATAGAAAGGCGGTTAAACAGGACATTAAATTCCAATATGGTACGTCTTGTCCCAATCATCCCAATCAAACAGATCAATAACCTTTAATGATTGTCATTTCGCTATAGAAAAATAGAGGTTTGATAATTTGAAATTGTAATATCTTTCAGTTATCAATATGTTACAAAATGTTCGTTCACTTATGGATTTCTGATATACATGCATTCTATCCCATACTCGTAAATCAACAAAAATAAGCATGTGTTGTTGTAGTGGTTCGAACCTGTCAAATAGGTACTTTGCTTCAATCTATACTAGGTGCTTCAATAAAACAACTGCATGATTCATCTTTCAGTAAACAATTTAACCTAAGAATTCTTTTGAACATTATGTCCACAGGTCATTTCTTTATGGGCTGGAAGTCTATGGTCGTGGCGACTGGAAAAACATATCCAAGCACTTCGTCACCACTAAGACCCCTGTCCAAGTTTCAAGCCATGCACAAAAGTTTTTCAAGAGAATAGAGAAAAAGGCATCATCAGGGACAAAGCGTTACAGCATCAATGATGTCACGCTCCATGACACCGAGCTATTGGCAACAAATAATAGTTCTTCCCCTCGGCAAACCCTTTCTTTCACCGTCCTCAACAATGACCCAAGCTTTAGGTTGCAGGCTCCGACGAGCTCGTTCACAGTCATGAACAACCTAGCTCAGTGCTCCCCTTCCATATATAATCAACAAGTGGGTCAGCAGCCAATGTGGAGTGAGCAGCAGATGATGGGTTCTACTGCAGCTGTAATGGACGGGGTAGGAAACTATGTGCCTGATGGCCAACAAGGGTCAGCTTATTTTTATCTTGGCAATGCATGAACAAGATGTAGTAGATCCGCAGGCTTGGGCCATGTTTGGAATACCAGCCAGGCATGTGTCCCATGAATAAACGGACTGTCCTCCTAAAGATGGCAACAAGACATTATGGCCCGCATATGTGTTTAATAAGTGAATAAATAGCTCTGCTTCCATATATAAAAAATATTTCACCTTCGATAATCTCATCATCTTAATAGTGTTTGACATGCTAAAAAAAGTGTTTGTCATCTCCCTTATTTTGTAAGACTATAGATTATTGTTGTATTACCATATGAAAGCGCACATGTTGTCTCAATACGTGGCCCTGACTGTTGTATCATAATTTGCCTACATTACGAGATCGCAATCACCCCATGAAAAAGCACAGGAATCTTAGCAAAAAGTTAAATATTCGTTGACTAAATCAAATAAGATTCAGTTACCGAATTACTTGAAAATCAGACCTTCTACTCGATAGTCAGATCCTACTATACTAACACTAGTTATCTAAAGCATGCATGTTGGCTCTTCCCGTTTTTGGTCCAAGAGCCGCTAGTAATTAATATTGTGTGGTGTTGCTACGTTGCGGCAATGTAATGCCTATATATATAAATATGATGATAGAATGATATATTTGATATAAATTAAATTTAGGATTTCATATTTCACCGTCACTATAGTTCGCAGTTTGTCACTAGGGAGTCAAACAGAGAAACCAATCAGTTATAAAAACCTTACCCTCACCATCATTTTAAATCCCAACACTCTCCATAATATTAAATTTGTGTCTTTGAGAATGGAGAATAAAGAGATCAGGGGTACGATTGGCATTTATTGAGGTATTTTCATGTTAAGTTCTTGCTCTAGAGACCTAGGTTGGGACGTAGGCTTGGAAGATTATATATGAAATGGCAGAGATAGCCAAAAGAAGAAATTAGTAGATGAACATTTATCAGAATGGGTCATTTCATAAGAAGCATTGGATAGTGTTTTCCTTACCTTCTTTTGGCTCATATCCAGTCCCCCTGAAGTTCATTTGCGCCACTGTAGATTGGACCGTTGGCTCATATCTCTCGTATTTCTCCCATTAACATGAGGATTTATGGGGAGTCTGTAATCAGTATACTAATAGATGGAGACATGGAAGGACATATTGGAAGTACGGACAGTTGAGAAGAATGAGTAGGAGGCTGAGATGGCGAAGTGAGAGATGCCGCTAGACCAAGATAATGAGGTGGAGGTGCTATTGAAGCAATTCGGTCATCAATAAGCAATTCCACAAAAACGGGTGCTTCAGGAAAAGGAAGAAAGACACTCAATCATTTGTTACGTCCTTGTCGTTTTCCCCAAGTAGGTCTTTTTTTTTGTCTTTGCACGGTTTTTATGCGTGCATGTTGCTTATGTCATGTATACTGCTTCAGCAAGGGTTCCGATATGAATTAATAGATACAGATTTACAGGTTTAGTTTTCTTTACTGAACTATAGACTTATTGTTGTCTACCGTTATATACTAATTTTAGTTACCTGTTTTAAAAAGTGCCTCCTAGAGAGGTTGAGTGATGTGAGCTACTCGATCTTGATTAATGCATTGATTTGGTCTCATCATTGTGATGTTGGTCGTTAATGTGTGGAATCTCAACTCACCAGCCCTGGTCTATGTCGGTGGGAAGTTGAAATTCCACATACCGCATCATGCCAGGCCCTGTTCAGAGTCGCTCAAACCCTTAATCTTACCTCTAAAAGGCGAAAACTTGTATGCTAAAGAGAACATCTATAACAGCCCCTCCTTCCTTAATGTCAAGGCCTCAGGCGAAAGGGAGTTCGCCTGTCACACGGGTAAGAGGCCGAGACGTCCACCATTCAGAGATCAAGATTGGGAGGCTCAAGGCGTTTGCAACCAGGAGACCAGGAAGGAAAGGCGTCCAACCGACTCAAGACCGGGTATGAATACCCATGTGCCGGAACCAGAAGGGGGCACCTTCTACTTCAACGGCCAAGACAGCAGAAGTAAAACCCTAGTTTAGACGTAGATTAGATCCAATCTTAGACATAATAGAGCCGCTATTGAAATTATAAAGCCACTGATCCGGGCATAAAGGGCACACTTCCTTTGAACTAAGACTGATTTAGAGGAGCACAGGTGAATAGACTTCACATGTCAAAATGAGCTAAGGAAAACTCATTCTAGACATAATAGTGCCGGATCTCGTGGACAAAAAATGCATTTATACTTTGTGACGGTGTACCGCAGAACATGCATGTAAACAACCCAACTTGAATATTGACGCGCATACTCAATCAACCATAGCACAAACATCCTCTAGACAACTGTATGGAGATCACTGAATTCAGTAGTAGTGTTCGGCCATGTATTAGCTCTGTATATAACTTTATTTGTATGTACTTAATTCCACATAAGAAAATTCCAGTTCTGACATAATTTAACTTATGAACTAAAAGAAAATAATTTTGGTAAAAATTAATGTTAAAGGAAAAGATGCCCACTGGTACTTGGAGGCCGATGACACGGATGCTGTCCATGAGCTTCTGCACCTCATCAGGATCATTGGCACGCGTCCGGATATTTTCCAGCGGGATCTCCATCACCACAGGGCCTTTCTTCTCCGAGTCACTCAGTGGGGAGAGCCCAGCTGCACCTACACCATTAAATATGAGCTATTGTTACTTCAGTGTATGTTCAAGGGCGCAGTCTGAACTTAAACATCAGAAATAGACTTCTGAATTACAAGTTTGTAACTGAATATTGCACAAGGAAACTATCCTGTCATGTATATTCAACACCATGATGGATCTCAACAACGCCCAATTGGACACCATTTACATGCGATTCCACTCCAAATGGATCTCTAATTTTGCCAGCTCAGGATAATTAGCGAAGAAGTTGGAATTAAATCTTACCGGATTCAACTGAACCGCTGTGGCTTCAGAATGGACCATATATAAAATTCGACTCCTCGCACCTCATCTTACTATAATTGAACTCAACTGCAAGATCTCAAACAATTCCACGGAGAAATGCAAGAAGGGGGAGCAGGTAACGGCAGATCTACCATTGGAGGACGAAACCAAGATGGCGAGGCCGCACCGCCCGCTCGCGCTCCTCCCCCGGAGAATAGGGGCGCTGGGGACGGCGGCGCGGCGGTGGAGGAGGAAGCCGGCCGGCGGCACAATCTTGAGGTCGACGCCATTCGTGGTCGCGCTCGTGCTGCTGCTGCTTCCATTTTCTTGCGGCCTCTCTGCTTTTTTTTTTAGGGGTAAAAAAACCTGCTTTATTCATCAAACTCCACATGAAGTGGGATACAAAGTTGGTCATGAGGAACACCATACCAGACATGGCGGCCCGGACCTCTAGAAAGCGCAAATTTAGCTAAGCGATGTGCTTCATAGTTTGCAGCACGACTTTCGAAAGAAAAATTACAGGAAAAAGTAGAAGTTTTGATGTTGATCTCGTTGATGACAGCGCCATAATGCCCGCGTGCCCTTCTGTCGATATCTAGCACGACCTGTCGACAGACCGATGCCACGGTGAAGTGATGAATGCCCAGATCATCTGCCAGGGCCAAAGCTTCACGACATGCTATTGCCTCCAAAGTAGGGGGATCATAAACTCCTTCAACTACCAGGGCCGAGCTTCCAATGTAGTTGCCATCTTCATCTCTACAGACTGCTACCGCTGATCCACCTCTCCACACTCGAACACCCGCATCAACATGGATTTTGTGGTGTCCCGGCGGGGGTTTTTTTGGTTTCGGATGAACTGGTCGTGGGCCCGCGACACTTGTTCTCTGATTCTTGCCTGTATTTTGTATGATCGCCAGATCCTGCAGGTACCTCTCGATAAAGCCATGGGTTACTTGAGGGCTCCGGAATATTGCTTCATGGATAGCTTTTCGCTGGGCATGCCATATGGACCAAAGGGTGACAGCCATTGTGATAAACTGTTCGTGTGTCAGCAACCCCATTATTGTAAAAAGCCAGCTCTTCGCCTTTGGTTCACTATTGGACGTGATTTTATGTGTGATCTCTTCTTCCGCTAGTGCCCAAACGCTTCTCGACGATGTGCACTCAAGGAGAGAGTGCCTCCAAGAGTCCTGAACCCCACACAGGCCGCAGGTGCTTGAGGTGGCCATATGACGATGAGCTCGAACATCATTGGTCGGGAGTGAGTGTTTAGATAACCTCCATAGGAACATATGGATCTTCCCAGGGACTGCTGTTTTCCAGAGATACTTCCACTCATCCTTCTCTGCCCTTGCGTTGGATGGACCAGCTTCTCCGTTTAACCACGCCTCCCTTCTCTGTTTGGTCGCCACAAGCATCTTGTATGCTGATTTAACCGTGAAGGAACCATGCCTTTCATAATGCCAGGACTAGAAATCATCTAGATTGCGCGTGCAAAGAGGTATTCCAAGGATGATCTCTGCGTCCATATGCAAGAAGGTGCTTTGAACTAGTTCTCTGTTCCATGAAGCTGTAGCCCTGACAATCAGCTCAGAAACCTTTGTGGGTGGGTTTTGAACACAACATCCAAGGGGCCGAAGAAACTCCTCCCGGGGCAGCCAGTTATGTTCCCATATAAGAGTGGTTTCGCCATTACCAATCCTTTTGACAAGACCCTGCTTTAGGACATCCCTTCCCTCGATCATAGCCCGCCATACTTGGCTCGGATGTCCTCCCAGTTCCGCTTCAAGGATGTCACTTGCTGGGTAGTATATGCTTTTCAGGATTCGGGCACAAAGAGAATCAGGATATTGCAGTAGCCGCCATGCTTGCCTGGCTAGCATGGCAAGGTTGAAGAGTTCAAAATCCTTAAAACCCAGACCGTCCATGTCTTTAGGTTGAGTCATGGTCTCCCAGGACACCCAATGAGGTTTCCTCTTGCCCTCTTTACTCCTCCACCAAAATTTTCTGATGAGCATATTGAGATGTTCACAAAGTCCCCTCGGTAGCTTAAAACATGACTTTGAAAAAACAGGCATCGCTTGTGCCACAGATTTAACTAGAACCTCCTTCCCTGCCGTGGACATTGTGCGCTCTACCCAACCTTGTACCTTACTCCAAAGCCTATCTTTTAGATACTTGAACGTGCCGTTCTTGGAGCTGCCCATGTCAGAAGGCATTCCCAAGTACTTCTCGATAAGAGTTTCGTTGGGTACCCGTAAGGTATCTTTTATCTCCTGTCTGACCGTATCTGGCACACCTTTGCTGAAGTATATAGAAGATTTGGCATAGTTTATACGTTGGCCGGTTGCCTGACAATAGATATTCAGAGCATGGTACACCTCACTTGACTCCGCATTATTTGCCTTGAAGAACAGCAGACTGTCATCTGCGAATAGAAAATGGTTCACCGGAGGCGCCATAGCAGCCACCTGTAGATCAGTCACATTGGATGACTCACTTTTTGATTTGAGGAGGCACGAAAGGCCCTCTGCTGCTATCAAGAACAAATACGGAGAAATTGGATCCCCTTGTATGATTCCTCTAGATGGCTCAAACTGTTGAAGTTTCTTGCCGTTGAACAACACTGAGAATTTGACAGTTGTTACCAGGCTCATTACTATATCAATCCACCGCTCATTGAAACCCAGCTTCATCATAATTGCCCTCAAATAAGGCCATTCAACCCTGTCATACACTTTCATCATGTCAAGCTTGAGGGTGCAAGATTGGTTCTTCTTAGCCTTATTGCGCTTCATAAAATGCAAACACTCATAAGCTGTAATGATGTTGTCTGTGATCATTCTTCCAGGCACAAAAGCGGATTGTTCCTCAGATATTATATCAGGTAGAATTGTTTTCAGTCTATTAGCGATCACCTTGGAAGCGATTTTGTATAGAACGTTACACAAGCTAATAGGACGAAACTGAGACAAGTGTGTAGAGTTTTTCACCTTGGGTATTAGGACCAAACTAGTCTCGTTGATGCATTCAGCCGACTCGTTGCCCTCCACCATTTTCACGACCACCTTGGTTACGTCATCCCCACATGTATCCCAATGATGTTGGAAGAAGTGAGCCGGAAAGCCATCAGGCCCAGGTGCCTTAGCCGGGAACATTTGAAACAAGGCAGTCTTCACTTCTTTTTGGCTATATGGGGCGTTTAACATATCATTCATATCTTGGGTCACTTTGGTCGGTACAGTGTCCAAAACCAGCTCCATGTCTTGGACCCCCTCTGACGTATACAGGTGTTGATAAAAAGCTGTAGTCAAATTCTCCATCTCCCCAACATTTTCTGTCGCCGACCCGTCCTCTTTTAAAAGTGACTTTATCTGGTTTTCCTCCTCCGTCTACTCGCCCGTAGGTGGAAAAAATACGTGTTCTTATCGCCATGCATGAGCCACTCAATACGAGCATGTTGTCTCCATAGAATTTCCTCTCTGTGAAATAATTCTATCAATCTTTCTACTGTTTTTAATTCCACATGACTAGGACCAGATCTTCCTCGAATATCGTGTAACTCCTGTAGCTGTCGCTATAGCTGTTGGATCTCGCGCCGCACGTTGCCAAAATGTGCTCTGTCCCACCCGGCCAGGGCAGATGACAGCGACCGAAGCTTGTCGCTTATGGAGAGCACCGAATCGGCCGCGCCAGATGCCCATGCAGAATCCACCAGCAGAGCCAGGCCAGGATCTCTTTCCTAGGCTAACTCATATTTAAAAGGACGCGGGGCCCGATGGCATGCATCCTCATGCATGTACTTTACGTGAAGTGGGATGTGATCACTTGTAGCAGCAAGTTTGTGCTCCAACTTGGCTGTGGGGAATGCAATGGCCCAGGCTGGATTAGCGACGCCTCTATCCAGTCTCACTTTGGTGTACGTCCCTCCTACCATCTTCCGTTCAAAAGTCCAGTCATTGCCACTATACCCAATATCGGATAGGCCGCACGTGTCCAGTGCATCCCTAAATGCATCCATCTGTGCTTGACTCCTGTTCCCTACTCCATCATGTTCATGTGCATGAAGCACTTCGTTGAAATCACCTAAGACCAGCCAGGGTAACTTGTTAGAGCCGACAATTCCCCTAAGCGTGTCCCATGTCTTATATCTTTCATTTGCTTGGGCTCCTCCATAAACGAAAGTAACTCTTGTTTTAACATCCATCAAATCATTAATAACTGCATCAATGTGATACTTGGAATAACCGATAACCTCAAGCTTTATTTCTTCATTCCAAAACATACCTAGTCCACCACTTCTACCAGAGCTACTAACAGCAAAACTCTTATCAAAACCTAATGAGCCAGCCAAATTCTCGACTCTAGTTCCCTCTATTTGGGTTTCAAGGATACAAAGTACAGAGGGGGCAAGTTGCCTTGTCAGATCACGAAGCTCTTTAACTGTCGCGGCTTGCCAATCCCGCGACAGTTCCAGCATAGCAGACTCATTGCGCTAGGCGCGAGCCTGTCATGGAGCCCGCCAAATGCGCATCAAGATTTTTGGTCGCCACTGCACTCTTCCCACTATTCTTGTCTGTTGTGCTCGAATTCTGGTTGGTTCTCTTTGCCTCTTGTACTGAAGTAGGGCTGGGCGGTACCTGTGGAGGCGGAAGCAGCAACGGGGAGGCCTTGCTACTTGTCTGCACCCGAATCACGGGTGAGTTGGCTTCACTTGTCATACCGCCTCTCTTCCTGTTATTTTCTGCGTCACTCATAGCCACATCGGAAGCGATATTGACTGTATCATCCTCCATGTATTCTTCCATAGAATGCGCCTGAGAAGAGCCTCGGCCGCGTCCTCTTCCAGCCCGGCCTCTGCCATTCCCTCTTCCTCCTCCATTGTTTTCTCCTTGGCCTCTTCCTTCCCCCGGGCCTCTTCCCGGTCCTCTGAACCATGAAGCTTTCAAGTCCTTAAAAACCAAAGCTTTTGGTGGGTGTATCCCATCACCGCACTCTTTATACAGATGTCCCAAGTATCCACAAACGGCGCACCCAGTCAGGCAGCCGTTCGTATTTAACTCTGAAGATCACCCTCTAGAGGCCTTCTTTCTTCTTGATAACAAGTGACACTGCATTCTTAAGCGGCTTTGTCACATCGATCCTTACCCTAACCCTAGCAAAATTCCCTTCAAAGTCCTGGGATTTTGGTTCAGCAAAGATAAATTCTCCTACAGTAGCTGAAAGTGCCTTGATCTTGGGGTAGAAGCCATCAGGGAGGTCATGGATCTGTATCCAGATATCAATCTTGTTAAGCTCTATTGACGATGGCTTCATGAATCCATCATAAAAAGCTAACACCACCGTTTTCCCTTTGAAGGTCCATGGTCCGTCCTCCATCACCCGTTCCCAATCACCAAGACATCCAAACTGCATTGTGTACAAATTATCTTCAAGTGGCCTGATCTTAACCTCCTTCGCCAAGTCCCAGGCTGCCTTCATGTTTCGGAAGAACCAGTATTGGCTGTACGTCCTGTCCATGTGAACCCTAACAATGGCCATCCAGCGCGTGGCCTCCCCAGTAAGCTCATCGTCTTCGATCACCACATCCTCCAGATCGTCCTCCTTCAAACCCAGTTCTTCCATCATAGCCTCCAAGTCGGAGGCAGACGTACCCGAGCCTGATCCTGAAGCTCCATCATCCATTGATCTCTTGCCCGAGGTTTCTGTTCCGTTAGCGGTAGTGTCCCTAGGGCCCTCGATCCCCGCCATCGGCACGCCGGCGCTGGCGGGGAGAGGAGGGAAGGGGAGATTGAATCTCTACCTGGGGCGAAAAATCGCCGCCGCCGAGAGGAACGTAAACCCTAACGTGAGGGGAGAAAGATTGCGGCCTCTCTGCTTAACGTGTCAGAGCGTCGCATCGATCTGCACCATAGGAATTCAATGGGCCTTGCAGTTCCAAAATGTGTAAAGTGGGCCGAAGAATGTTTCATCGTTTTTTTTAATAAATATTTTTTTACTAAATCACGAAACTAGTTGCTCCCTTAAGTTAGGGTTCCCTCTCCTCTCGGGGCGGCGACGGTGATCACTTCTCCTGTTGAGATCCGATCCTCTCCGCTGTACCCACCATCGTCATTCGGAGCCTGGTGCTCCGGCAGCACGGGGGTGTTGTCGGCGGTAGGGAACACCCCGCCCGCGTAACTTTTCCATGGGCAAGAGATCTAATGGCGACCGGGGCTTCAGGATCAGGGGTGACCAATCTGGAGTCCATGATAGAAGAGCTTGGGTTAAACAAAGGCAATATCCAGGATGTGATGGTTGAGGACGATGACCTGCCAGAGGCAGCTGTCAGGTGGATGGCGATCGTCCGCGTACACACAGACAAAGCTGGCCAGTACTGGTTCTACTGGAATATGAGGGCGGCGTGGGATCTCGCTCAAGAAGTCAAGATCCTCCCCCTCGAGGATAACCTATACACCGTGCAGTTCATGTGCCTTGGAGACTGGGAGAGAGTCATGGAGGAGGGCCCTTGGCAATACAAAGGGAAAACAGTGGTGGTCGAGCCCTATGATGGGTTCACCAGGCCGTCTGCGGTTGCTCTCGACAAGGTGGAAATCTGGGCTCAAATTCATGATTTCCCTGACGGTTATTTCCCTTTGATCAATCCCTGGTTGTGACCATTGGCGAATATATCTACCATGAACCGAGGTATCAAGACTTCGAAGGCAATTTCGTGCGTGTCCGCGTGAAGATAAACGTCACGGAGCCGCTCAAGAATGCAGTTTCGCTCGTCAAGAAGAAGAAACGGGAGATCTTTCGTGTCAAATATGAGAGACTGCCGGATTGGTGCGTAGTCTGTGGTCACTTGGGCCACATGCACAAAGAGTGTGGAGATGGTGTCCATGAACCCAAAGCCCTACTTTTCAAGGATCTACATGCCTCCTGGTTCCGCAGACCTGGGCAAGGCCCGGGTGAGGGCAAGGCAGGCCGAGGCGGCAGAGGTGCAGGTGGCAGAGGCAACGCCAAAGGAGGCCGTGGTGGACGTGGTCAGGGTCAGCGTAGCCAGAACTACGAAGGGGAGATGCAGGTCGACCCAAAATCAGCGGTTGACTCTGTGATGGGAGAGGCGAACATGAACAGAAAAGGGGGAGTATCTATTCCCCTCCTCATAGCTCTGGATGCGTCAAATCCGCAGAATGATCAAGCAGAGGTAACGACGGGAGTAGTACCAGCGAGCCCCTCGTCTAAACAAGAACCAAAGAAACCAAGGACAACCTCCAACCTTTTGGACAAGAACAGCAGCAAGAACAAGGTTACGAACACACACACTGGTGCGCGTTTGGCGGGCCCCAATGGTGGGTCGCGCCTAGCGCAATGAGTTGCCTAGTTTGGAACTATCGCGGGGCTGGCAAACCCGCGACAGTTCGTGAGCTTCGGGACCTCTCGAAGCAATATGCCCCCTCCAATTTTTGTATCCTTGAAACTAAAATAGAGGGTTCACGAGTAGAGAATTTAGTTGGTACTTTGGGCTATGATAAAAGTTTTGCTGTAAGCAGCTCTGGGAGGAGCAGTGGTATTGGAATATTTTGGAAAGAATAAATAAAGCTAGAAGTTATTGGTTACTCTGATTACCATATTGATGTTGATGTGAAAGAGCTAACAGAAACCCAGACTAGAATCACGTTCATCTACGGTGAAGCACAGACTCAAGAGATGTATAAAACCTAGGACACTTTATGTGGTATAGCTGGCACGAGCAATCTTCCGTGGGTGTTCATAGGTGACTTCAATGAGGTCCTTCATGCGCATGAACATGACGGAATTGGATCGAGAAGCCAAGCTTAGATGGATGTGTTTCACGACGCGTTGGATACTTGCAGCCTCTCGGACATAGGCTATGAGGGACTCACTTGGACCTTTGAGAAGAAGGTAGTGGGAGGATCATATACTAGAATGCGGCTGGATTGAGGAGTAGCTAATACGGAATGGCTCCTAGCATTTCCTGCGGCATCGCTGGAGCACTTAACAGCAGGGAGCTCAGATCATTTACCCTTGTTACTACACATGCAGGAAGAGCACGTAGGAAGAAGGGGCCCTAGACCCTTTAGATATGAGGTTGCTTGGGAAAGGGACCCAACCCTCCCATCGGTGATTAGCAATGACTGGACGCATGCAGCAGCGAATACTGTGGAGCAGATACACACCAAGCTTGGAGCACTGTCAGGTGATCTAGCTACATGGGATAGAGTGCAGTTTGGTAATGTCAGGCAGGAAATTAAGGCTTTAAAGTTTGAGCTCAAAGCACTACGTACAGCAGCAGGTCGGTCCGGACCGTCTCGGCAAGAAATTAAGATTAATGATCGCCTAATTGAGCCTTTTCACCGTGAAGAGATTCTGTGAAGACAACGAGCAAGAGTTGAATGGCTACTTCATGGCGATAAAAACACATACTTCTTCCACCTGCGAGCTAGCCGGAGGAGAAGGAAGAATTAGATCAGAGCTTTGCAACGCCTAGATGGACAAATCACTGATAACACACATGAGATGGAGTCAATGAAAACGGCCTTCTACAAGGAATTGTATACCACCGAGGGGATGACAACATGGAACAGGTCCTTGAAACCGTGCCATACAAAGTCACTCAAGAGATGAACACAGCTTTGAACGCTCCCTATAGCAGAGAAGAGGTGAAGGTTGCCCTATTCCAAATGTTCCCGACGAAGGCCCCAGGCCCTGACGGTTACCCAGCCCACTTCTTCCAGCGTCATTGGGATAACTGTGGTGAGGAGATCACTAGCGTGGTAATTAAGATCGTAGAAGGTACAGAGTCGGCTGCATGCATTAATGAAATAGCCTTGGTCTTAATACCCAAGGTAAAAAACCCTACTATGTTGTCTCAATTCTGACCAATTAGCTTGTGTAATGTTCTTTACAAGATTGCACCGAAGGTGATATCAAACCGGTTGAAGCTGATACTTCCGGAAATAATATCTGAAGAGCAGTCCGCCTTTGTCCCAGGCAGGTTGATAACAGATGATATTATCACAGCATATGAATGTCTCCACTTTATGAAGAGAAACAAGGCGAAGAAGCACCAGTCATATGCACTGAAACTTGATATGACAAAGGCCTATGACAGGATCGAATGGCCTTATCTTTGGGCCATCATGATCAAACTTGGTTTCAGTGAAAGGTGGGTGAACATAGTAATGTCACTGGTTACTACTGTGAAATTTTCAGTCATGTTCAATGGGAAGAAATTGGAAGAGTTTGAGCCTTCACGAGGAATCAAACAAGGGGACCCAATATCTCCATACTTGTTCTTGCTAGCAGCAGAGGGCCTGTCATGCCTGTTAAAATCTAAGAATGAGTCATCCAATCTTGGTGGTCTTCAAGTGGCACCGTCGGCGCCACCGGTGAGCCATCTTCTATTTGCTGATGACAGCCTACTATTCTGTAAGGCAAACAATAATGGAGATAATGAGGTGAACCTGGTACTGAACAGTTGCTGCCAAGCTTTGGGTCAACGCATTAACTTTGCAAAATCTTCTATATATTTTAGCAAAGGGGTTCCCGAAAATGCTAGAATGGAGATCAAGAATATATTGAATGTCCCAAATGAAACATTGAATGAGAAGTGTCTAGGGATGCCTTCAGATGTGGGAAAATCAAAAATGGCTCATTTAAATATCTGAAAGATCGATTATGGAGCAAGGTACAAGGGTGGATAGAAAACACGATGTCATCCGCAGGTAAAGAAGTTTTGGTGAAGGCTGTCGCCCAAGCTGTCCCAGTTTTTCCTATGTCCTGTTTCAAGCTTCCAATAGGATTATGTGAACACCTCAATATGCTCATAAGGAAGCTTTGGTGGGGTTTCAAAGATGGCAAAAGAAAGCCTTACTGGGTTTCGTGGAAAGCCATGACACAACCAAAAGGGATGGGTGGTCTAGGGTTTAAGGACTTCGAGCTTTTCAATCTCGCCATGTTAGCCCGCCAAGCATGGCGAATCCTACAGAATCCGGAGTCACTTAGCGCTCGTATCCTAAAGAGCATCTACTTCCCAAACTCCACCATCCTTCAGGCCACATTGGGAGGACATCCAAGCCAAATCTGGAGGGCAGTAATTGAAGGAAGGGACACACTAAAACAAGGCCTCATTCGCAGGATTGTCAATGGAGAGACTACATCCATCTGGGATGATACATGGCTGCCTAGAGATGAGATGATGCGGCCATATGCATGCTTAGTAAACAATCCGCCGACTCTAGTCTCCGAGATAATTGATCATACGAGTGCCACCTGGGACACGGATCAGGCAAGTTTTCTTGGCATAGATGTGCGAACCATCATGGGGATTCCCATATGCACACACAATGCTAGCGATTTTTGGAGTTGGAATTTTGAAAGGAATGGAATCTTCTCGGACAAGTCTGCTTATCGTATGCTAGTATCCACTCGTCAGTGTCGAGAAGCATGGCTGGAGAATGTTGCCGGACCATCAACAGGTGTAGCTGATGAGACATAATGGAAGAATCTATGGAAGATTAAAGTTCCTGGGAAAGTGAGAATGTTTCTTTGGATATTATCAAAGCAATCGCTGCCAACAGAACATGTTCGGGCGCATCAACATATGGCTGATTCACCTCTATGTGGAATGTGTGGCGCTCCAGACTCATGGAAGCACTCCCTTATCAATTGTACAACATCAAGGTGCACATGGGCACTAGTCGATGACGAGCTAGCCAGCCAACTAGTGAACACCAATGAGACCAAGACTAAGCAATGGCTATTCACACTCATTGACTCTTTATCACATGAGCAGTTTATAATGGTCGCGGTCACATTTTGGGAAATTTGGACAGCCAGACGTAAAGCCATTCATGAGCATATATTCCAAACCCCTCGAGCTACTCATTTGTTTGTAAGTAACTTCATCCAGGAGCTCACTGTCCTATCAGATAATGAAGCCACTGACATTACAGGAGGGGGGCAGGAGGCCACACCGCTACTCATTCCACCCGACAGAAGGCCCCACCAATGGGTTATGCGAAAATTCATCTTGATGCCGGAGTCAAAGCGGGTAGGGGAGGCTCGGCAGCGGCTGTTTGTCAAGATCACAATGGCACCTATCTTGGCAGTTCAGCGTTGGTAATTGCTGGTCTGGATGATCCACTAATTTTGGAAACTATCGCATGTGGAGAGGCTCTTGCCCTAGCGGAAGACCTAAATCTACACAATGTGCTAATTGCTTCTAATTCCAAACAGGCGATACTAGAGATCAACAATGCTAGCATGGGGAAGAATGGTTCAATAGTTAGGGAGATAAATACCCGGTCAAGTGGTTTTCTTTGTAAATTTACTTTCGAAGGTCGTGCATCCAATATGGAAGCTCATAGGCTAGCTAGATTTGCACTTAGTAGAGGGGCGGGGCGGCATACTTGGCTAGGCTAGCCCCATAACTCCACTTGTATCCCACTATCTGTGGAGTTTGATGAATAAAGGTGTTTTACCCCCTAAAAAAACTAGTTGCTCAAAAAAAAACTAAATCACGAAACTATAATCATGATTCCATAAATTTCACTTTTACCACCCTATGGCTGCCGCCAGGAACGAAATCACTACTAGGGAAAAGCCTAGCAGCAGCGCGGGTTTTAGGCCTATCAGTAGCGCGAGCAGGAGCGCTACTGATAAGGTGCTACAGCTAATGCTTAGCAATAGCGCGCCTAGATCCACGCTACTGCTAAATTGACTTAGTAGTAGCGCTTCGTCAGAACAGCGCTACTGGTAATTAGTAGTAGCGCTTCTCCTTTCCCGCGCTACTTCTATTATTTAGTATTTTATTTCTTTTTTATTTCATGTTGTATTCATACACCTTTACAAAAGTTTTCATACAACAGGAATTTAGAGATTGTTTTTACATCATAATGAGTTATTACATCACGGGGTGAAAGAACCGTGGACTAGTTTCAAGTGGATGTCCATCCACTTGAAACTAACCCGCGGTTCTTTCACCCAATGATATAATAATATCATCATCATCATCATATCATTAACAACTTATCATCATAATACATCATTGTCATATAACACCTCCTCAAGATCATCGTTTTCAGCAATGACATCGCATAGCAAATTGGTCACTAGTCGTAATCACAAGTACTCCTCATTATCAACACATTACCACATAATAAACATATTGTACCTCATAGGACCTATTACATTCGATTAAGACCTACTACATTTTCTAAGGTAAAATACCAAAAAACAAGATAGCCCCTGACTCTCCATTATGGAGAATGGAGATTAGCCTGTCTCCAATTCTTGCCTTTCGCTGAATGTTACTTCCAAGAACCTCCTTGCGAATGTCCATACATTTCTTCCATTCTTTGATGAACATGTGTTCACGGGTTTTAGAAATCCGATATGCACAGGTGAGCTCCGTAGATTTACCTGGCAGTATGTTCAGAATGAGAGGCGACCATGCAGAGACATCAGATGAGGCACACAATCCATCGGGAGTTTTTGTTAAAAAACATAATAATAACTTCGTAGTTAGCAATGATGTACTAGTTTTAGAAGTATGCAAAAGATGCACGGATGTCGTAATAGTAAAAAATCTTACCAGAGTATCTCCAGAGAAGTTACCGTGGTTCAACACATGCACTAGTGGCACGTATTCACCATAATTTGGAGGAGTTCGATAATAGTTATTGTAATTCTCAAGAAGGGTACAAAATGTGATCAGATGATTTTTCTCCTTATACGTTAATTCGGCGCCATCGGTGTAGTGGGTTTTATCTACCATCTTCCGCACAGTCTTTGAAGAATCAAAATAAGTTGTCAATGGAAATAAGCTATCAACTATTTTGAAATAAACAATATAAATTAGTTAATAACTATGTTTGAGGAACTCACATAGCGGTACAATCGGAAGCGTATCAACAAGGACCCAAATGTCCATATTGTCTTGCTCGATGTCAGGATCACCAAGATCCATGGTGACAATCATGCCCTCATAAAAACCATACATTTTGCAAAGTGCTTCCCAATTTTGGCAACCAAAATGGGTTACGCTCTGAGCATTGCACATATTTACTTCAAAATCCATATCATGATGGGTCCTTAGGTGTATTTTCTTTGTTTTGAAATTTTCATGGTCTTCAAAACCCATCCTCTCCAAGACATAGCGTCTTGCATAGCATGGGATAAGCTAGTCGAATTGTAAAATATGAAAATTAGACGTTGAAATAGTTGAAGTCATGCTTAATTATGAAAAAAAACACTTGTCCTTGTTGCGTACCATTTCACAATCGAAGGTCTCCTCGAGCTTAATGCTGAAGCGCAGATCTTCGTCCAGCTGAACAAACCTGTCGCACATACCTCGATCATCATGGCACCAGCTACACTCCCCCAGGAGACTGTCGTCGTCCGAGTACGACATTTCCTATGTTCATAATTCAAAGATTAAACATGTACATATTCTAGCACAAGTCATGCCAGAATTCACGAAAAAATCCGGCATGACCTTTGCTAAAAAAGGACATATCGAGCGCCTGAAATTTGCCGGAACGGAAATTAATCAACACTCCGGCAAAACATAGGCCACTCGGAGATGTAAACTGAACATGAACGGCCACTTGGGCAACCACATATCCTATTTGAGCAACAACACAAGATATACAAGGATATTTGGCTGGTCTCACCTCGATGTCGGAGGGGGTCGGTGACTGGGACGACGGCGGGGATGTCGGAGGGGGCCGGTGACGGGGACGACGGTGGTCACCTGAAACCATATAAGTTATCACTAATACATCCCGAATAATTGCTTAAACTAAAAAATAACAACAAATATGACATGTTCAACTAGTTTTATTAATTCAACTAGTTCTTACTAAATATAAACTTACTATAAATAGAAAAAACTAGTTCTTTCTAAAAATAAACTAGTTCAACTAGTTATATTAATTATCTTACTAAAAATACATTAGTTCTATTAATTCAACTAGTTCAACTAGTTTATTAATTTACTTACTAAACTAGTTCAACTACAACTAAAGTAGTTCAACTACAACTACTATTAATCATACTGCCCTAGTTAATTAGTACCATCACTACTAGTAATTAACATCTACTACTACTAAAAATCTAGTACTAACTAAGCAACATCTAGTAGTAGCTATGAACCCTAAATTAACATCTACAACTACTAAATCTAGTACTAACTAGTGGCAGGGGGTGGGGGCGACGGAGAGGTAGCTAGGGGCGGCGAGGTCGAGGGCGGTGGGAGGAGGGCTGCCGGCGAAGGAGGGAGGAGGGGCGGCCGCAGGCGGAGGGAGGAGGGCGGCGGCGGAGGAGAGAGGGGCGGCCGCAGGCGGAGGGAGGATGTGCGAGGAGGAGGGAGGAGGGACGGAAGGAGGGGAGTACCTCGGCGGCAGACGGACGAAGGCGGCAGTGGCGGCGACGCACGACGACAGTTATCGACACGGGGGCGAGAGTGAGAGTGTGAGTGAGGGTCGGTCGTGCGCGTGGGGATAAGGTAGGGATAGTTGTAGCGCGTTTGGCAAAACGCGCTACAGCTAATCTGAATAGCAGTAGCGCTTTGCATATAAACCGCTACTGCTAAGTGTAACTATACAAAAAATACGTCAATGCAAAAATACATTGGCCATCAATGATCTTTTTGTGTACAATCTGAATTGTCAATATGAGTCCTCTCCGGCAGGAACCGGAGAGGACTCATATTGCGGCCACAAATTTTACACATAGAGTTCAGTGAAGACCAACTGGTTATGGTAGTTTCAGAAATAACATATTTAAGGTGGTAAACACCCTGTTCACAGAGCGAGGTGGGACTAAACTTGTGGGCTGATCTGAGCAGTAGCAGTTTTCCTAGAAGCGCGATGCTGCTAACTTCTATAGCAGTAGCGCTGTTCAATATAGTGCGCTACTACTATAACTAGCAGGGGGGCGAGGTCATGGCAATTATAGCAGTAGCGCGGTTTGTGGTGGACGCGCTACTGCTATTTTCCTGTCAGCAGTGCGTTTCGGTAACACACGCTGCTGCTAAATAGCAGTAGCGTGGTATTTTGGGGAGCGCTGCTGGTAAGATTCTGTGTATAGGCTTTTCCCTAGTAGTGAATGGGTGGCCCATGGGGATGAATTTCACTTGTCGTTGCCATCTGCAATGAATAACACAATTTTTTGTTTCCCACATAAAGGAAGTTCCGGGTCAAATGTTCATTGGCAGTTCTGAGAGTGATTTCACCTAGAACTTTGTCCTGAACATGGCCTCAGTTTGGTGAGCGAACTTCTAGCGACACTTCTGAATCAATGAAACATCTACAGCGTGTTTGGTTGCCCGCATCGAGCCCAACCAGGCCCGCACGAAAGGAAGAGGCCTGTTTGGTTGCCTGGTTTCACTGTTGGGCCTGCATCACACGCTTCTCAAAGCAGCCTAGAGCCTGGCTCACTGGAAACACTCAGATCGGCAGTTTCTCGCAAGCCAGGCTGAGTGCGGCACGAGGTCGCACGGGCATGTGCGAGGCGAGGGTGAGGGGGATGGCGGGAGATGGAAATCTGGCGCGCCGTCCCGGCGCCAAATCTAGCCTCACCCCTCTTTCTACTCGGTCACCCATAGCCACTTTCTTCCCTACCCTCTTTCTTACCTACTGCCTCACCAGCAGCGGAGGCTGTAATTTCAGATCTGCGCTAAAGGCGGTGGCGGTGGCGGAAGAAGTGGCGACGTTTGGGGCCGATCTGGTGCTCCCCTTGCTGTTGGTCACTGATAATCCCCAACTGTAGGGAATCATCGTAGCAATTCCCAAAGGTGGAAGTGATAAGTATGGAGTGTCGAACCCACAAGGAGCTAAAGGTAAGATCAATATTCTCTCAAGCCCTATCTGCCACTGATACGACTCTACATGCACCGGACATTTGCTTCCAACTAGAAACAAGAAATAAAACTGTGTTGTGGATATGAAGAGGATAACTTTGCATGATATCGGAGAGCTAAAATATAAAAGTAGGTGTTGTTATCATAAAGTTAGAATATACTACTAAATAATATAAATAGCGAGTGTGGAATAATGGTGGATCGGTGTGCAGAATTGTCCTAAGCAATTGTTAACAAGATCAATAGTCGTCATTGCAACTTCATATGAGGGAGAGGCATAAACTAACATATTTCTCCTACTTGGATCATATGCTCTTATGATTGGAACTCTAGCAAGCATCCGCAAATACCAAAGATTCATTAAGGTAAAACCCAACCATAGCATTAAAGCATCAAGTCCCCTTTTATCCCATACGCAACAACCCCCTTACTCGGGTTTAAGCTTCTGTCACTCTAGCGACCCACTATAAGTGAATCATGCACGTACTGCAACACCCTACAGCGGGAATCCCTCACGCTTGCGCGACATGGAGGGCACCATAGGACAGCACCAAAATAAAACATACAGCTCGTACCAATCTAGATCATCAATCAACTCAAAGACAAAATATATCTACTCAAAACATCATAAGATGGCAACACATCATTGGATCATAATATGTAGCATAAAGCACCATGTTCAAGTAGGGATTACAGCGGGTGCGGGAGAGTGGACCGCGTAAAAGAGATGAGGATGGTGATGATGATGGTGATGTTGATGAAGATGATCACCGCGGCGATGATTCCCCTCCCGATGGCACTCCAGTGCCACCAAGAGAGAGGAGGAGAGGTTCTCCCCCTTTGTGCTTCCTCCTCCATGGATTTCCCCCTCTGGTCCTTGGCCTTCATGGCGATGATGGCCCTCCGAGATCCTCCTCCATGGCCTCCGGTGATGATGCCCCCCTCCGGCAGGGTGCCAAAGAGGGCCTAGATTGATTTCTCGTGGCTACAGAGGCTTGCGGCGGCGGAACTTCCGACCTAGGTTAATTCCCAAAAGTTTCAGTATTTATAGGAATTTTTGGCGTTCGTTTCACGTCAAGGGGGCCTCCGGGCTGTCCACGAGATAGGGGGCCGCGCCCTAGGGGGGGCGCGCCCCCCACTTTTGTGGGCAGCCCGGTACTCCTCTGGCCCAACTCCGATGCTCTGTGGTCTTCTTTTGGTCCAGAAAAAATCCTCAAAAATTGGCACGTCAATTGGACTCCGTTTGGTATCCCTTTTTCTGTAAAACACTAAAACAAGGAGAAAACAGAAACTGGCACTGGGCTCTAGGTTAATAGGTTAGTCCCAAAAATCATATAAAATGACATATAAATGTATATAAAACATCCTAGATGGATAATATAATAGCATGAATACTTCATGAATTATAGATACGTTGGAGACGCATCAGCATCCCCAAGCTTAATTCCTGCTCGTCCTCGAGTAGGTAAATGATAAAAGAAATAATTTATGAAGTGTGAATGCTAGCAGGTGCACAAGTTTGATCAATGATAATTTCAATCACCTTTTCTAGCATCAAAATGTGTCATAATAGTAGCTTATCCCATAAAACTTTTCATGATCAAGTAACAATCTATTCACAATGCCAAGTATGGTTCAGAAACTTCATTGAGAACTAACAAATTATAATCTCAGTCATTGAAACAATTGCAATTTATCATAACATCAGGAAGAGTCAAGAATAGAGCTTTTCAGCAAGTCCACATACTCAACTATCATATAGTCTTCTACAATTGCTAACACTCACGCAATACTTGTGGTTATGGAGTTTCAGCCGGACACTGAGAAAGATAGGGGCTTATTGTGTTGCCTCCCAACGTATTCACCTTTAGCTGATGTCAACAATAATAGCCCATGCTAGCTTACATCCAATTGGATATATATATATATATATATATATATATATATATATATCATGATCTTTCAAACACGAAGAGCTTGCCAAAGGATAAAATGAAAAAGGGAAATGTGAGGATCACCTTGACTTATGCATAAAGTAAAAACATAAAGTAAAAGATAGGCCCTTCGCAGAGGGAAGCAGAGGTTGTCATGCGCGCTTAGGGTTGATGCACAAAATCTCAATGCAAAAGAATGTCACTTTATATTGCCCCTTGTATGTGGACCTTTATTATGCAGTCCGTCGCTTTTATTACTTCCACAACAAGATCGTACAAAGCTTATTTTCTCTGCACTAATAAGTCATACATATTTAGAGACCAATTTTTATTGCTTGCACCGATGACAACTTACTTGAAGGATCTTACTCAATCCATAGGTAGGTATGGTGGACTCTCATGGCAAAACTGGGTTTAAGGCTATTTGCAAGCACAAGTAGTATCTCTACTTGGTGCAAGGAATTTGGCTAGCATGAGGGGGAAAGGCAAGTTCAACATGTTTGGAAGGTCAATGACAATATACTTTAACTGAGATGTCAGAAAACACAAACCGTTACGTTGTCTTC
Organism: Triticum aestivum; assembly: GCF_018294505.1. Lineage (NCBI taxonomy): Eukaryota > Viridiplantae > Streptophyta > Magnoliopsida > Poales > Poaceae > Triticum > Triticum aestivum. Next base: position 37,538,401 of record NC_057813.1, on the reverse strand, counting down.
CTTGTCCAACGTCAACTCTTTTAGCATGTCATACTTAATGAGTGCTCCCAATCATAAAAGATGTCCAAGATAATATATTTGTATGTGAACCTCTCTTTCCTTATTACTTCCTATTAATTGCAACGATGACCAAAACTACGTTTGCCAACTCTCAACAACTTCTTTGCCTCATACTTTCTATGTGTGAAGTCATCACTAACCATGTTACAAGCATATGAAACATATAAAAATTCAGATTTATGACATTCAATTCATTCCCCCATTTACTCATAGGGTAAACATGAAGCACAAGAGTAAATGACAAACTACTCCAAAAGATATGAGTGAAGGACACTGAGTAGCCAAATAATTAACTAGCCATGGGAGGGTTCCTTTTTATTCAATATTTCAGATCCAATGGTTTTATTCAAACAGCAAGTAAAACAAAATAAAATGACATTGCAAGGATAGCACAACTCATGTGAAGAAGCAAAAACTTAGGCTCAACCGATACTAACCGATAGTTGTTGAAGAAGAAAGGTGGGATGCCGAACGAGGCATCCCCAAGCTTAGGTGCTTGAGACTTCTTGGAATATTATCTTGGGGTGCCTTGGGCATACCCAAGCTTGAACTTTTATATCTCCTTGATTCCTCTCATATCATGGTTTCTCTTTTTATCAAAAGCTTCATCCACACCAAACTCAACAAGAACTCGTGAGATAGGTTAGTATAAACCAATGCAAAACCTTATCATTTTCTACTGTAACAAAACACTAAAATTATTATTCAACATTTCATATTAAATGTCTCTGAATATTTAATACTCCTATCCTCAAATAGAATCATTAAACAAGCAAACATATGCAAACAATGCAAACATAACAGCAATCTGTCATAACAGTATAGCCTGTAAAGAATGCAAGAGTATCAATACTTACCTAACTCCAAAAATTATGAGAAAAAATTCCCACTGTATTATATTTATCAGATCTCATTATGCAAAACGTTTCAACATTATATCATTCTCTGACTTTTCTAGAGAATTTTTGCAACAGCGGTAAACTTTTTGTTTTCAAACAGCAACATGTATACTAGCAAAATAAGCATGGTAAAGGCTATACTTGACATTTTTATTGAAAATAAAGATGCAAAACACTATTCTAAATAACAGCAAGCTAATACTAACAAAATAAAATGACGCTCCTAGTAAAACACATATCATGTGACGAAAAACAATATAGCCCCGAGTAAGGTGTACCGATAGTTTTGAAGATGAAAGAGGGGATGCCTTCCGGGGCATCCCCAAGCTTAGGCGCTTGAGTATTCCTTGAATATTACCTTGGGTGCCTTGGGCATCCCCAATCTTAGGGTCTTTCCACTCCTTATTCTCCTCATATCGATATCTCACCCAGAACTTGAAAACTTCAATCACACAAAACTTAATGGAACTTCGTGAGATAGGTTAGTATGATAAAGAGTAAACCATGCACTTTGGTACTGTAAAAGACAAGGTTCATAATTGTTTTCACATAATTCTTACTGTACCATATCATTTCTACAATTTATATTGAGAAATATAAGCCATAGAAACTAGAAAACAAGCAAACTATGCAATGAAAACATAATCTGTCAGAAACAGAATAGTCTGTAATGATCTGAACAATAACCATACTTCTGCTACTCCAAAAATTATGAAATAAATTTATGGACGTGAGGAATTTGTCTGTTAATCTTCTGCAAAAAATAAACTCAAAAGCACTCTTCTGTAAAAAATGACAGCTAATATCGTGAGTGCAAAGTTTCTGTTTTTTACAGCAAGATCACATTAACTTTCACCCAAGTCTTCCCAAAGGTCTTACTTGGCACTTTATTGAAACAAAAAACATAAAACATGATTACTACAGTAGTTTAATCATGTGGGCACACAAAAACAGTAAGGATAAATATTGGGTTGTCTCCCAACAAGAGCTTTTCTTTAATGCCTTTTAGCTAGGCATGATGATTTCAATGATGCTCACACAAAAGATAAGAGTTGAAACACAAAGAGAGCATCATGAATAATATGACTAGCACATTTAAATCTGACTCACTTCCTATGCCTAGGGATTTTGTGAGCACGCAATTTATAGGGACAAAAGTCAACTAGCATAGGAAGGCAAAACAAGTATAACTTCAAAACTTTAAGCACATAGAGAGGAAACTTGACATTATTGCAACTCCTACAAGCACATATTCCTCCCTCATAATAATTTTCAGTAGCATCACGGATAGCTACTTTGTTCTCATACTCAATTGGAACCTCTTCGAAATAGTGGAATACTAACTAAAGTTGACACTCTTCCAAACCCACTTTAAATTATAGTATTATTAATACTCCAAAAGATATAAGTGAAGTTCATGGAGCATTCTACAACCAATATCCAAGATAAAAATATATAAGTGAAGCGTATGAAGCATTCTATAAAACCATACTCAAACGATTTAAGTGAAGCACAAAGAGCAATTCTACAAGACCATACTTAAAATATATAAGTGAAGCACATGAAGTATTCTATAAATCAATGAAGAGCTATCTCATACTAGAATGATTCTTAAATAAAAACAAAAACACAAAGGACACAAATCATGTGAACAAAACAAAAACCAAGGTATACCGATATTTGTTGAAGAAGAAAGATGGGATGCCAACCGGGGCATCCCCAAGCTTAGATGCTTGAGTATCCTTTGAAATATTTACTTGGGGTGCCTTGGGCATCCCCAAGCTTAAACTCTTGTCTCTCTTTATTCTTCTCACATCGGTAACTCCTCGTTCTTCAAAGACTTCATTCACAAAAACTTAAACAAAAACTTGTGAGATCCGTTAGTGTAATACAGCAAACTACCACTTTAAGGTATTGTAAATAACTCATTCTTTGTTTATATTGGTGTTAAACCTACTGTATTCCAACTTCTCTATGGTTCATACCCTATATACTAGCCATAGGTGCATCAAAATAAGCAAACAACACACGAAAAACAGAATCTGCTAAGAACAGGATAGTCTGTAGTAATCTGGAAGTTTAGTAAACTTCTGTAACTCCAAAAATATGAAATAAATTTGAAAATTTGAAACATTTGTACAGAAGTAATGTGCAAACAGTTTAAGACCCATTTGACTTTCCAGTAAAAAATTTAAATTCATGCACTATAGCCAAAGTTTCTGTTTTTGTTCTGCACATAGTAAGCAAGCTATTTTATCATCCTACAACCAAATCTTGGCACATTATTTTTCTAATACAATGAATATATACTAGGGGATAATTATTTATAGAGAAACTTCCATGAAAAATTCTACATTGTTTCCGTGAGCATGAAAACAAGTGCTCAAGGTCGACCCTCAATTCTTCAATGCATAACTTTCCAATCACTTCTCTTTTTGAAAAACTTTTTTAGGCATGAGAGGCAAGTAAATATTTTTTTGGTATTTTCAATCTTTTTTAAAAAAATTATATGTTTCACCCACAACTAAACAGAAACAAAAAAAGGAAAAAGCAAAATCTACTTAGTGAAGGAAGCAAACAAGCACACACGAAAATATCAACCCCACGCTATTGCTCCCCGGCAACGGCGCCAGAAAAGAGCTTGATAATCCCCAAGTGCAGGGAATCATCGTAGCAATTCCCAAAGGTGGAAGTGATAAGTATGGAGTGTCGAACCCACAAGGAGCTAAAGGTAAGATCAATATTCTCTCAATCCCTATCTGCCACTGATACGACTCTACGTGCACCGAATGTTTGCTTCCAACTAGAAACAAGAAATAAAACTATGTTGTGGGTATGAAGAGGATAACTTTGCATGATATCGGAGAGCTAAAATATAAAAGTAGGTGCTGTTATCATAAAGTTAGAATATACTACTGAATAATATAAATAGCGAGTGTGGACTAATGGTGGATCGGTGTGCGGAATTGTCCTAAGCAATTGTTAACAAGATCGATAGTCGTCATTGCAACTTCATATGAGGGAGAGGCATAAACTAACATATTTCTCCTACTTGGATCATATGCTCTTATAATTGGAACTCTAGCAAGCATCCGCAAATACCAAAGATTCATTAAGGTAAAACTCAACCATAGCATTAAAGCATCAAGTCCCCTTTTATCCCATACGCAACAACCCCCTTACTCGGGTTTAAGCTTCTGTCACTCTAGCGACCCACTATAAGTGAATCATGCACGTATTGCAACACCCTACAGCGGGAATCCCTCACGCTTGCGCGACACGGAGGGCACCATAGGACAGCACCAAAATAAAACATACAACTCGTACCAATCTAGATCATCAATCAACTAAAAGACAAAAGATATCTACTCAAAACATCATAAGATGGAAACACATCATTGGATCATAATATGTAGCATAAAGCACCATGTTCAAGTAGGGATTATAGCGTGGGAGAGTGGACCGCATAAAAGAGATGAGGATGGTGATGATGATGGTGATGTTGATGAAGACGATCACCGCGGCGATGATTCCCCTCCCGATGGCACTCCGGTGCCACCAAGAGAGAGGAGGAGAGGTTCTCCCCCTTTGTGCTTCCTCCTCCATGGCTTTCCCCCTCTGGTCCTTGGCCTTCATGGCGATGATGGCCCCTCCGAGATCCTCCTCCATGGCCTTCGGTGATGATGTCCCCCTCCAGCAGGGTGCCAGAGAGGGCCTAGATTGATTTCTCGTGGCTACAGAGGCTTGCGGTGGCGGAACTTCCGATCTAGGTTAATTCCCGAAAGTTTCAGTATTTATAGGAATTTTTGGCGTTGGTTTCACGTCAAGGGGGCCTCCGGGCTGTCCACAAGATAGGGGGCCACGCCCTAGGGGGCGCGCCCCCACTCTCATGGGCAGCCCGGGACTCCTCTGGCCCAACTCCGATACTCCGTGGTCTTCTTTTGGTCCAGAAAAAATCCTCAAAAATTGGCACGTCAATTGGACTCCGTTTGGTATCCCTTTTCTGTAAAACACTAAAACAAGGAGAAAACAGAAACTAGCACTGGGCTCTAGGTTAATAGGTTAGTCCCAAAAATCATATAAAATGACATATAAATGCATATAAAACATCCTAGATGGATAATATAATAGCATGAATACTTCATAAATTATAGATACGTTGGAGACGTATCAGCCACCGTCTGGTCGACCTTGTTTGTGCCATGGCTCCCCCTACGCCGTCCTCATCTCTGATCTCGGTAAGCAGCACCCCCTCCCCCCCTTTGTTATGTCAGTGATTAGGCCGTTAGGCAAGGTGTAGGATCGATTTGCACTGAATGAACCGTCGATGTCGACTAGGTTATGGACGCACGGATGAGGCTGATAATTTAGGCAGCAACACTGATAAGTGTGATTCAGGCATGGGTCATGTTCATGCACCGGAGAGATGTTCGTCGTGCTGGGAGACCTTTGATCTGCTATGGTCAAATGTTTATCCGAGAATAGGAGAGGATCCAAAATCGGAACTATATCTACAACTGCAATAACGTCGAGGCTCTGTGGATGCTTCGAATGAAAAGAGCACCATTTGCCAGGCTTGCCGAGACCTTCAGGAGCAGGGGGCTGCTACAAGATAACATCAACACCAGTGTGAAAGAGCAAGTGGCCATGTTCCTCCATGTTGTTGGCCATAACCAGAGTTTAGGGTCATTCACAACACGTTCAGGAGATCAATGGAGACCATCTCTAGGTACTTCAAGCAGGTGCTTTTTGCTGTTGGGGAGCTTAGAGGAGAGATGATCAGGAGACCATCTGGCCAGAGTCCACCCAGGATTCGCAGAAGCCCAAGATGGTATCCATACTTCAAGGTGAGCATTGACAATGTACACTTTTCATGGCTTGATATGCTTGTATTGTTCAAGTTGAGCACTAACACAGGCTTGTGATGCCATTTTCAGGACTGCATTGTCACTGTCAGAGTTCCTAGGTCATAGTCTGCAGCATACAGGGGGAGGAAGCACTACACAAGCCAGAATGTGCTTGCTGTTGTTGACTTTGATCTGAAGTTCACATATGTGCTAGCTAGCTGGGAGGGGTCAATGCATGATGCTAACATTCTCAGTGACAGCATGAGTCGACCTGATGACATCAACATCCCCAACGACAAGTTCTACCTTAGAGATGCTGGCTATACATGTCGGTCGGGTATTCTTCCGCCCTTCAGGAAAACCAGGTACCATCTCAACGAGTTCTCTGGTAGGAACTATCCTAGGACTGCACAGGAGCTGTTTAATCTCAGACACTCTAGCCTTAGAGTAACTGTTGAGAGGGCATTTGGAGCTATGAAGAATAGGTTTAAGATCCTAGATCAAAAGCCATTCCACCCATACTCCCCTCAGTTTAAGCTTGTTCTGCTTGTTGCATTCTTCATAACTGGATCCTCCAGTGGGGCTTCGATGAACACGTGTCTGAGGAGGAAGACGTCGAGCCTAACAATGTTGTTAGCTCCGACCATGGTGTGGAGGCATTTGACAATGACGGTTGGAAGAACAAAAGGTTGGAGTGGGCAGAGACAATGTGGCTTAACACAGGTCAGTGCAGGATTTGAAGAAGAAGAAGAAGAAGAAGAAGAAGCAGAAGCGGAAGCAGAAGAAGAGGAAGATCTAGTAGCAGCAACACCAATGAACTATCCCCTATTTAGCCAATGGCTCTTAATAACTTGTTCTGTCATTTGATAGTAGTTAGGATGAACTGTCATTTGTTTAACTAGTTGGCACTACATGTTCAGATTGTGTGTGGTAAGCTCACCACTAGTTAGAAGTGGTGACAACACCTTATGCAGGTTGCAACCAAACACCATGTCATATGTGCGCCTAATGTGTGGCACCCCGGCTCAGAGCGACCAGTTTACCTTGCATTGCCAGCCCACAGACCTTGTCTTCTGGCAACACACAACAACATGGTACAGAAAACAACCACTTTATTCATGCTAGTAGAACATAGTTCATATTACAACAGTTAGCGAGGCCAAGCGGCACACACAATGCGGCAGAACAATATGTACATTATTTAGTGAACATAAAGGGGCCTCGATCATGACAACTACTGGGCAGCGGAACAACGTCGTAGCGGGACTCCATAGCACAAGGACACTGACGTGGACACGGTCTAGACTCGGACAACACTCCTTTCCAACGGGACTTTCCTGAAATCTGGCATTACACGCCAGGTCAGTACATTGAATGTACTTGCAAGCTCACAATAAGCATAAACAAGATGACAGGCAATATTATGATATTTATCCAATTTAATTAACAATGCAACTATATCTCCAACATGCTGTGATAGTGCTCAACAGGCACTCATTCTCTCGACATGCTTACCAGGTGTGACCAACAAACATAATATTACCAAAACATACTCGTGATCCTTACGGCGATCACAACCCGACCATCTCATGGCCCGTGATCCTTATGGCGATCACAACCCGACCAACTCGTGGCCCATGATCCTTACGGCGATCACAACCCGACAACTCATGTCCAACTCAACATGATGACCTCACTACCATCCTTAGTGCAAATTAGTGTGCATATTTATTAAGTGTTGACCCATGGTGTACCTTACTTTCGAGCGTGTCCGTATCTGTGGACTCGGCTATCGATAGATTAAAAACACTCTGCAGAGGTTAGTACACTGTACCCACACTACGGAACCCATGGCCTCACACTCCCATTCGGGTGGACCAACAGCGTTCCGACGAAACCATTTCACTTTCATGACACTCTCCCGGCCCTTCCGACTCAGACCCCACCGGGCTAGTCCTGGGTGGCCCCGTGTCTACCTCCAGACACCTCGACCACCATCGTGGCCACGATCCACACTGGGATCCGGTACCAAAATTTACTTAACAACAGGCTCACAAGGTTATGCTTGCCTACCGGGCCAGGGTACAGCACGCCCATAACCTTCCCTAAATTGAGGTACCGACCAGAGGCACGACAATGAAACGCATTAAGGCCGTCCCATACCGGCAAATATGGTTGCATTGGGAAAGACTCGTTTCAGCGGCACCACGACCCGGTCAACAACATGTTCAAGTTGAATTATTAGTCAGGTTCAACTTAATGTGAAAAGAAAATAACTGGTGTCATACTGCCATACCATGCATCACTTAACATATGCATCACATAACCGTGCAAAGACTGCACCAACCACGCTCCTACGGAGCCATCATGAACTCATGCTACTATTCTGGTTAAAACCTCTCTTTACTCATACCAGAACTATTTCTAGCATTATCATCATTATACCTCATGCAAAATAATATTTAAATTACTCATCAAAGTCTATGACCATATTATTTATTTAACACTTGCAACTAAGTTCTCCTTATCGAGCCAACAATATTTACTTCAACCATTCTGAAGTTCAAGTATTTTAACATAACAAGCATATAACAGAATATATTTATTATATAACTAGATTTAAATGCATCAATATTCATAAGTTCAAGTATGAAAATCATAAATATTGTAGTGGCACCATGAAAATGTTACTGTGGCTTGCCTTAGCACTGATGAGGTTCACAAAGCTCCTGGTGATCCTCAAGACAAGCTGGTTCCTCTGAAAATATTCAAAAACCACAAATGAAAATATCAAGAAACATTCTGAAAATTGCTAGAAAATCTAGACAGCAAGGAAAAATCCCATCTTTTGGGTACTGTTAGATTTTTGGACACATAACACGATGCAAAAAGAATCACTACATTTGGACTTGTAAAATAAAAGTTATGGCCATTTGAAATTTCCTAGAATTTAAATGGATTTGAAAAAGAAAAACAGAGGGGGGTGACGTCGAAGGCGTTCTCCCAGGGCGCCACCATTCATACCGCTTCACGCGCGTAGTGAGTGGCTAACTAGCGGGCCCCGCTAGTCAGGCCGGAGGGAGGGGAGAGGGAAACAGAGGGGAACGGCGATTCGCCAGAGCTCACGCCAGCGATGAGACTTCTTGGAGGCAAACGAGAGGGAGGGATCGACGGAGAAGGTTCTTGCGCACCCGCCCGTACCCGTAGCTTGGCTAACGGTGGCCGGACGGCGTCGGATTCGTCCTCTCCAGCGGCGACAGAGGGCGGAGGTTGCCGGAGTTGAAGAAGACGGCGGCTTGGGGCGGCTCCAGGGGCTCTAGCTAGGCGTGTTGGCTTCACGGAGGAGAGGCGGAGGCCTTGGCGGGGTCGCCTTGGCTTGGGAGTGGCCAGAGCTGCGGGGACAATCCAGAGGGGATTGTCGGCGAGCTCGGCTCGGGAATGACAGCCCGCGGCCTGCCCGGTCGGTCTGCGGCTTCTAGTGGCTATAGGAGGGAGTGGGGGTAAGTTGTGATGCTCCAGGAGGCTGCGGAGGGGGTTTTTATAGGCGGGGAGGCAAGGAGGGCTCGGGCTCCGTCAGAGGACAACTGTCCCTGGCGCCCGGTGACGAACGGTGCCAGAGGGCGATGGAGAAGGCGACGGAGGTCACGAAGCAACTGTGCGCGGGCGCGGACAAGCATAGGAACGAGGGGGAAACAGACTAACACAGTGCGCGGACACTGTGCCGTTGGCCGGACTGTGCCCGTGCTCGCTGTGGTGAGCTCCAGCGTTGGCGAGCGGCAGGGTGGAGTTAAGGGGGTGGAGACGAGGATGGTGGCGAGGGGGGACACGCTCTGGCTGGCCGAGCAGCGAGCACGCGCTCCACAGAGGCGCTGCCGATGCGCAGAGCGTGCGTTTGGCATGCCAGCACGCTCGGACGAACGCGGTCACCGCGTGGACCGTGACATCAGGCCACCTATGCACTAACCATGATGTCTGGCGTGTAGTCCTTATTAAACTAAGGTGTTACCATGGCTCGGTTTGGTTCCAGGTGCAGTAGAAGTGAAATGGTGATGAGGTTGAGTTACTGGACAGAAACTTTGAGGAGTTACTGTGGTCAAACCACAGGGATTCAAGGGCTGAGCTTTGGGGTTTTACTAACTCTTACTAAGGTGAATAAGCACCAGGAAAACCAGCTACATTGGAGCTAGTAAAAAGGTAATTGCTGTAGAAACTACGATTTCAGCCCGGAAGTGAAATTATTTTCTGTAGCCAAAATACTCCAAAGAGTAGTGAAATATTTTTGCTCAGAAATGTTCCCTAGGGTCCAAAGAATATTTGGGATTTTTCTCAGGATTTTTGGGGAAACAGAAATGTGGGTTGCTTTGGAGGTCAAGGAGTTTAGCTAGGGTTTTAGAGGCAAAATGAATATTTTTCATTTAAGAAAAATATTCCAAGCAATATTGTTGGGTTGGCCAGGGGTGAAATGATGGATTTGAGGAGGAGAGGGAACACTTGGGTGAAAATCAAAGGATACCCAAGTGGTCAAGTCCAAATGATATGATTCAAAACTCCAAATCCAAAATCAACTCAGCTGAAAATCAAGCAAAGAAAAGAGGGCAAAAACCAGGTTGTGACAAACCTCCCTCACTTAGAATGAATCTCGTCCTCGAGATTCGGTTGCTTGGAAAACCATTCTGGATAACATGCCCTAAGAAATCCTTCAGATTCCCAGGTTGATTCTGACTCGGTATGATGCATCCATTGAACCTTGTAAAACTTCCGTGACTTACTGCGAGTGACTCTTTCCATCTGATCCAAAATTTTCACTGGCCTCTCTTTGTAGGTCAAGTCCGTTGCCAGCTCTATCTCTGCCAAATCGGTCTTTTTCTCGGGTGGTGAGATGCACCGTCGCAGTTGTGAGACGTGGAACACATTGTGCACGTCGGATAGCTCCGGAGGCAGCTCCAACTGATATGCCACAGGACCTACTCGTGTCATGACGGGAAATGGACCAATAAACCTGGGTGCCAATTTTCCACGGGTTTGGAATCTTTTTATTCCCTTCATGGGTGTGACTCGAAGGTAGACACGTTCTTCGGGTTCAAAACTGATCTCCCGGTGCTTTGCATCGTAATAACTTTTCTGTCGCGATTTGGCCAGTTGTAATCTGTCTCGGATCTCCTTGACTTGCTTTTCGGCTTCCAGCATGAGATCTGTTCCGAAAATACGGCTATCTCCGGTTTGAGACCAATTTAATGGAGTGCGGCACTTACGGCCATACAAAGCTTCATAAGGTGACATCTTTAAACTGGTCTGGAACCCATTGTTATACGAGAACTCGGCGTACGGCGAGCAATCTTCCCATTGTGTTCCTTGGGCTAAAACACAGACTCGGAGCATATCCTCGAGTATCTGATTTACTCTTTCCGTTTGCCCATCCGTCTGAGGATGATAAGCGGTGCTATATTTTAATTCCGTCCCAAGGGCTTGATGGAGACGGGTCCAGAAAGCAGAGGTGAAAAGTGAACCTCGGTCAGTAGTGATGGTTCGGGGAACTCCATGTAAACTGACAATCCTGGATACATACAGTCGGGCAAGCTCATCTGCTTGGTATGAGGTTTTAACTAGGAGGAAGTGGGCCACCTTGGTTAATGTATCCACTATGACCCAGATCGCATTATTGCCTCGTCAGGTCCTGGGTAATCCTGTGATGAAATCCATACAGACATCGTCCCATTTCCATTGTGACACGGGCAGTGGTTGGAGAAGTCTGGCTGGTTTCTGGTATTCCGCCTTAACTTTGTTGCATATGCGCAACAAGCCACGAAATAAGCAATGTCTTTCTTCATTCCATCCCACCAGAATATTTGTCGAAGGTCTTCATACATTTTTGTGCCTCCGGGGTGGATTGAATACGAGGATTCGTGGGCTTCTGACAAAATTTTCTGCTTTAGGTCAGCTTGATTAAGCACACAAATCCTTCCCCTGAATCGGAGGGTACCGTACTGATCCTTCGAGAAATCAGATGACTTGATGCGTTTCTGCAGATTGGCATCGCCTGGCTGGGCCTTGCGGATTTCTTCCTCAAGAGTAGGGGTAACCGTCAGAATATTGGCAAGGCCAGCCTCAACTATGACCAGGTTGAGCTGAGCAAGTTCTTCTTTGAGTTCGGGAGGCAGAGATTCCGGCATGACGTTTAAACTGACGGGCTTTCGACTGAGTGCATCGGCAACCATGTTGGCCTTACCCGGATGGTAATTTATTCCAAGATCATAATCCTTGACCAACTCCAGCCATCTTCGCTAACGGGGGTTTAAATCCGGCTGAGTAAATATGTATTTGAGACTTTTGTGGTCGGTAAAAATTTGGCACCTTTTTCCAATGAGGTAGTGTCTCCAAATTTTTAAAGCATGAACTACCGCGGCCAATTCCAAATCATGAGTGGGGTAATTTCCTTCATGGGGTCATAGCTGCCATGAGGCGTAGGCTACTACCTTGCCATCTTTCATAAGCACGCACCCAAGTCCTTGCCGGGAAGCGTCGCAATATACGTCAAAGCTGCGGTAGATATCTGGAAGTGTTAATACCGGCGCAGTTGTTAAGCGCTTCTTTAACTCGGTGAAACTTTTCTCACAGTCTGACGTCCATTCAAAATTCTTATCCTTTTTAAGCAACTCCGTCATGGGCTTAGCAATCTTGGAGAACCCTTCAATGAAACGACGGTAGTATCCGGCTAATCCAAGAAAACTCCGGATCTGAGACACGGTGGCAGGTGGCAACCAGTCGAGCACGTCTTTTACTTTGCTTGGGTCCACGGCTATTCCTTCAGCGGATAGCACATGCCCGAGGAATCCAACTTGCTTGAGCCAGAACTCACATTTACTGAATTTGGCGTACAATTGGTGCTCACGGAGTCGTTGTAACACTGCGCGAGGTGTCCTTTATGCTCTTCTTCAGTTCTTGAGTAAATAAGTATATCATCAATGAAGACGACCACGAACTTATCAAGGAAATCCATGAATACTTTGTTCATCATGTGCATGAAGAAGGCGGGGGCGTTGGTGAGGCCGAAGGACATGACAGTATATTCATAAAGACAGTAGCGAGTGGTGAACGCGGTCTTGGGAATATCCTCCTTTTTAATTTTGAGGTGGTAATATCCAGTCCGCAAATCAATCTTTGAGAATACCTTGGCTCCACTGAGCTGATCAAACAAATCATCAATTCTTGGCAGAGGGTATTTGTTTTTGATCGTGACATCATTCAACTGTCGGTAGTCCACACACATACGAAGGCTGCCATCTTTCTTGTCCACAAAAATAGCGGGTGATCCCCATGGCGAGGAACTGGGGCGGATATATCCTTTTTGGAGCATTTCATCGAGCTGTTTCTTTAGCTCTACCAATTCGGATGACGACATTCGATAATATTTCTTGTGTATTGGTGTGGTTTTGGGCACAAGTTCTATGGCAAACTCAAGCTCTCGGTCAGGTGGCATGCCTGGCAGTTCTTCTGGGAATACATCGGGAAACTCACTGACCACCGGAATTAATTCCATTTCTTCTATTGCTGTAAAAACCATTTCCTTGGAGGGTATGCTTCTACGAGCAATAAACATGGTAGCTTGTCCATCTTGTCCGGTCAAATTGACTTCCCGGGTCGCACAATTTATGCATACTTGGTACTGAGTCAGCCAATTCATACCCAAGATAACATCCAATTTATCAGACTCAATGAGTATCAAAGACGTCGGGAAACGGATTTCGTTGATCCTGACTAACAGATTGCGGCAGACAAGATTGCTTTGAATAATAGATCCCGGGGTTTGTACTAGCATATTCTTGCCCAAAAGTGAACAAGGAAATTTGTTTTGGGCGACAAAACTCCGAGAAATAAAAGAGTGGGAAGCCCTAGAGTCAAATAAAATTACTGCAGGTATGTTATTAACAGGGAACATACCAATGACGACTTCGGGATTTTCTTGGGCATCGCCGGCTGAAATATGGTGAATGTATCCTGTGACATCGTGCTGACTTGGAGCGACTTCCAAATAATGGATTTGAGGCTTGAATGTAGCATTGGTCCGGTTGTTCTTGGGACACTGTTTGGCATAATGTATGGTTTGTCCGCAACTATAACAGGAATTGTTGCGCAGGCGATTCTCCATAACTGGGTTGCGCACGTCATTCTTCACTTGGGTGGTGGTCTTGTTAACATTTTGTTGCCAACTAGGCTGGTATGCCATCAGAGTTGGCTGCTAGGTACGAACCTTCTGCACTAGTTGCATTTCCTTCTTGGGCTCAAACTTGCGTTTGTGATCGTTATCGACAGACTTATTATCTGACATGAGCTTGTGTTCCCTTTCAGCAATGAAAGCCTTGTTCACCAGGGTTTGGAAATCCGGAAAATCGAACACACTGAGAGCATAGCGAAGTTGCGGGTTTAATCCACCAAGAAATCGGTCCATCTTCCTTTCTTCAGTGGCCACGTCATATTGAGAGTAACGTGACAGGTGATTGAATTTTTGTAAATATTCTCCCACTGACTGACTTCCTTGGAGGAGCGCGAGAAATTCACGCTGCTTAGTCTTCATAATTCCCGCAGGGATGTGATATTTCCGGAATTGCTCCTTGAATCTTGACCAGGTAATTGCTTCATTCTTAGTCCCTATGGCTTTCTTACTTTCCCACCATATGGCAGCAGCGCCTTCCAGATAATGTGTTGCAAATGGAACTTTATCCTCTTCATCAGTTCGAGCAACCTCAAGTTTCTTTTCCATAGTTCTTAACCAATCATCTGCATCCAAGGGATCAACGGCCTGACTGAAACTGGGAGGCTTAGTCCTTTGAAAATCAGATAGCTTTGGAGTGAGAGGCAGGCTGATTTCCAGTCTGTCCAAACATTGCTTGGATACTTCTGAATATTTCCATTAGATCATTGTTTCGTCGTTCCTCGAACATACGCATAATTTGCTCAGTGGAGGGCGGATTTAGCGGTGGAGGCGGTGGTGGAACGTACGGCTCGGGTGATTGTCCTGCCTGTCGTGCGGAACGCCGAACAGGAGAACCCTCGCGAACGTTGCTACTGCAGCCTCCCCGCGTCATCCTAATATGATTTTTCCCAAGTCAATGCAACCGAGATGAGAAGCATTCAACAAAAACTGGGGAGAAACAGCAACAAAAACCAAGCGAAACTGAAAAGACGAAGAAAATACGGCGAATAAAATAAAGTCCAACATAATTATACATAGACTCATACATGAAAGATAACAACATGCCAGGTCCAACTACCCTCATACATGAAACGAAACACCATGACTAGTACGACTACATCCATACTCCATCCCGACAACTGAGAATACTCGAAAGCTCTACTGCTCGGCTGACGCTGCGGGATCCTCTCCTAATGCAGATTCGGATCCAGAACTGACGGGGTTAATAGAGACCTCCGGGTTAAAAGTCACACGACGACGCTGTCTCGAGGGCTCTCCCTCTGGGGCAGGTGGAGGGTGGATCATAGGGGCTGCAGGAGTGGCGAGGAGTGAAACCCACTCGGTAGGAGCACTAAGGGGACTCGCAGTCGCGGTGCCCGAGCTACTCGGGGGAGTAACCCGAGAAACAGGGGATCTAGAACTGGCAGGAACGTAGGGAATAAATCCCACAGATGGAGAAGTAGTGGCTGAGCAAGCATAGACTAAAGTAGAGGCTAAAGCAGTACGGGCACGACTCAGCTCATGAGCCAGCTCATAGATCAGAAGATAGCTAGCAGTGATGTAGCGAGAAAGGTGACTGGCTACACTATCAGACTCTGGATCAATGACAGGGAATCGGACATGACCATTATCGTGGAGAGAAGGGTAGTAATGGAAACCTGGGTGCTCAACAAGTACCTCGAATGCAACAAACAGGACAGCGTGAGAAGTGGAAGAAGTGTAGCCGCTACGAGAGGTACGAGTGTAAGAACCGGAATCGGAACTGGGGTCCAGAGTAACCACGACGTGATACTCATACACTGAGTCAGCTAGGCGCTCCCGGTACACACGATAGACTGGATTGTCTCCATGAGGGTACAGTCGACGCCACACGTTACGAAGGAGATGCCGAGATGTGAACGACATCAGCTGCAACTGGCATGGATACAGCACCAGAGCCATCTACACTCACAACCATTAGCAGGTTAGCATAGAAAAATATATAATCAGTGCAAGCAATGCAACAACCAGCTACAGTTATTACCGACACTCAGCTACAACTCGTATCTAGTGTCCAGTTAACTCGGCTTAGTCTAGCGTGGCCTACAGTCAGCGCGGCTCTGGTACCAAGCGTTGTGGCACCCCGGCTCAGAGCGACCGGTTTACCTTGCATTGCCAACCCAAAGACCTTGTCTTCTGGCAACACACAACAACATGGTACAGAAAACAACCGCTTTATTCATGCTAGCGGAACATAGTTCATATTAGAACAGTTTGCGAGGCCAAGGGGCACACACGGTGCGGCTGAACAATATGTACATTATTTAGTGAACATAAAGGGGCCTCGATCATGACAACTACTCGGCAGTGGAACAACGTCGTAGCGGGACTCCATAGCACAAGGACACCGACATGGGCACGGTCTAGACTCAGACAACACTCCTTTCCAACGGGACTTTCCTGAAATCTGGGATGACACGCCAGGTCAGTACATTGAATGTACTTGCAAGCTCACAATAAGCATAAACAAGATGACAGACAATATTATGATATTTATCCAATTTAATTAACAATGCAACTATATCTCCAACATGCTGTGACAGTGCTCAACATGCACTCATTCTCCCGACTTGCTTACCAGGTGTGACCAACAAACATAATATTACCAAAACATACTCGTGATCCTTACGGCGATCACAACCCGACCATCTCATGGCCCGTGATCCTTACGGCGATCACAACCCGACCAATTCGCGGCCCGTGATCCTTACGGCGATCACAACCCGACAACTCATGTCCAACTCAACACGATGACCTCACTGCCATCCTTAGTGCAAATTAGTGTGCATATTTATTAAGTGTTGACCCATGGTGTACCTTACTTTCGAGCGTGTCCGTATCCGTGGACTCGTCTATCGATAGATTAAAAACACTCTGCAGAGGTTAGTACACTGTACCCACACTACGGAACCCATGGCCTCACACTCCCATTCGGGTGGACCAACAGCGTTCTGACGAAACCATTTCACTGTCATGACACTCTCCCGGCCCTTCCGACTCAGACCCCACCGGGCTAGTCCTGGGTGGCCCCGTGTCTACCTCCAGACACCTCGACCACCATCGTGGCCACGATCCACACTGGGATCCGGTACCAAAATTAACTTAACAACGGGCTCACAAGGTTATGCTTGCCTACCGGGCTAGGGTACAACACGCCTATAACCTTCCCTAAATTGAGGTGCCGACCAGAGGCACGACAATGAAACGCATTAAGGCCGTCCCATACCGGCAAATGTGG
The DNA here is from genome assembly GCF_018294505.1 of Triticum aestivum. Lineage (NCBI taxonomy): Eukaryota > Viridiplantae > Streptophyta > Magnoliopsida > Poales > Poaceae > Triticum > Triticum aestivum. Next base: position 37,521,127 of record NC_057813.1, on the reverse strand, counting down.
TTGCACTGGGAAAGACTCATTTCAAAGGCACCATGACCCGGTCAACAACATGTTCAAGTTGAATTATTATTCAGGTTCAACTTTAATGTGAAAAGAAAATAACCGGTGTCATACTGCCATACCATGCATCACTTAACACATGCATCACATAACCGTGCAAAGACTGCACCAACCATGCTCCTACGGAGCCAGCATAAACTCATGCTACTATATTGATTAACACCTCTCTTTACTCATACGAGAACTATTTCTAGCAATTATCATCATTATACCTCATGCAAAATAATATTTAAATTACTCATCAAACTCTATGACCATTTTATTTATTTCTCACTAGCAACTAAGTTCTCCTTATCTTGCCAACAATATTTAATCCAAACATTCTGAAGTTCAAGTATTTTAACATAACAAGCATATAACAGAATATATATATATATATATATATATATATATATATATATTATGTAACAAATTTAAATGCATCAACATTCATAAGTTCAAGTATGAAAATCATAAATATTGAAGTGGCACCATGAAAATGTTATTGTGGCTTGCCTTAGCACTGATGAGGTTCACAAAGCTCCTGGTGATCCTCAAGGCAAGCTGGTTCCACTGAAAATATTCAAAAACCACAAATGAAAATATCAAGAAACCTTTTGAAAATTGCCAGAAAATCTAGACAGCAAGGAAAATCCCATCTTTTGGGTGCTGCTAGATTTTTGGACACATAACACGATGCAAAAAATAATCACTGCATTTGGACTTGAAAAATAAAAGTTATGGCCATTTGAAGTCTCCTGGAATTTAAATTAATTTGAAAAAGAAAAACAGAGGGGGTAACGTCGAAGGTGTATTCTCCTAGGGCGCCGCTACTCATACTGCTTCACGTGCGTAGTGAGTGGCTGACTAGCGGGCCCAGGCCGGAGGGAGGGGAGAGGGAAATAGAGGGGAACGATGATTCGTCGGAGCTCATGCCGGCAATGAGACTTCTTGGAGGCAAACTAGAGGGAGGGATCGATGGAGAAGGTTCTTGCGCACCTGCCCATACCCGTAGCATGGCTAATGGTGGCCGGACGGCGTCAGATTCGTCCTCTCCAGCGGTGACAGAGGGCGGAGGTTGCCGGAGTTGAAGAAGACGGCGGCTTGGGGCGGCTCCAGGGGTCTAGCTAGGCGCATTGGCTTCACGGAGGAGAGGCGGAGGCCCTGGCGGGGTCGCCTTGGCTTGGGAGTGGCCTGAGCTGTGGGGACGATCCAGAGGGGATCGCCGGTGAGCTCGGCTCGGGGACGGCAGCCTGCGGCCTGCCCGGCCAGGCTGCGGCTTCTAGTGGCTATAGGAGGGAGTGGGAGTGCGATGCTCCAGGAGGCTGCGGAGGGGGTTTTTATAGGCGGGGCGGCGAGGATGGCTCGGGCTCCGCCGGAGGACAGCTGTCCCCGGCGCCTGGCGACGAACGGTGCCAGAGGGCGATGGAGAAGGTGACGGAGGTCACAAAGCAACTATGCGCGGGCGCGGACGAGCACAGGAACGAGGGGGAACGAGACGAACATAGTGCGCTGGCACTGTGTCATTGGTCGGACCGTGCCCATGCTCGCTGCAGCGAGCTCCGGCATCGGCGAGCGGCAGGGTGGAGTTAAGGGGGTGGAGACAAGGATGGTGGCGAGGGGGGACATGCTCTAGCTGGCCAAGCAGCGAGCACGCGCTCCACAGAGGCGCTGGCGACGTGCAGAGCGCGCGTTTGGCATGCCAGCATGCTCGGACGAACGCGGTCACCGTGTGGACCATGACATCAGGCCAACTATGCACTAACCATGATGTCTGGCGTGTAGTCCTTAGTAAACTGAGGTGTTACCACGGCTCGGTTTGGTTCCAGGTGCAGTAGAAGTGAAATGGTGATGAGGTTAAGTTACTGGACAGAAACTTTGAGGAGTTACTGTGGTCAAACCACGGGGATTCAAGAGCTGAGCTTTGGGGTTTTACTGACTCTTACTAAGGTGAATAAGCACAGGGAAAACAGCTACATTGGAGCTAGTAAAAAGGTAGTTGTTGTAGAAACTACCATTTCAGCCCAGAAGTGAAATTATTTTCTGTAGCCAAAATATTCCAAAGAGTAGTGAAATATTTTTGCTCAGAAATGTGCCCTAGGGTCCAAAGAATATTTGGGATTTTTCTTAGGATTTTTGGGGCAACATAAATGAGGGTTGCTTTGGAGGTCAAGGAGTTTAGCTAGGGTTTTAGAGGCAAAATGAATATTTTTCATTTAAGAAAAATATTCCAAGCAATATTGTTGGGTTGGCCAGGGGTGAAATGATGGATTAGAGGAGGAGAGGGGACACTTGGGTGAAAATCAAAGGATACCCAAGTGGTCAAGTCCAAATGGAATGATTCAAAACTCCAAATCCAAAATCAACTCAGCTGAAAATCAAGCAAAGAAAAGAGGGCAAAAACCAAGATGTGACATAATTCAATGCGGGCAACCAAACTCCGGGTCAAAATGGTTGTCTCATGAAACTAAGGTACATGCAGGCAACCAAACTATGTGCATCTGGGGTCTTTTTGCCTGCATCCCCTCAAACCGGCTCACTAGAGCCAGGCTCGCCGGGCCAGGCTCGATTGGTAATGTAACCAAACATGCCCCTAGTTATCTAGGTATGTTTCAAAGAGAAATGACTCAGTAGTCGAGGAACAAAAAAAGCGGCTTCGAATTGTTGAAACTGGTTTTGTTCTCTGAGTATGAATAACCACATGTGGCTCATTAGTACTAGGGGATAATCATTGGAAGTATCGGAGCTTAGAGAAACTCATACAAAGGAATGACAGTGAGTGGATTTTTGAGGCCTTTAGCTTATGATTGTCCATGGAGGTCAGACCAAAGTACTTTGCTGGTGCCATTCATTTTTTTTGGAAAAGGAGGATAAACCCCGGCCTCTGCATCACAATGATGCATCCAGCCATATTATTAAAATAAGTATGCAAACAAGTCTATAGTGCAAAGTATGGCTCACAAATGGAGCAAAAGAAACTGAAATAAAAAGGTGCCACATCCGGTGAAAATAGTAATAGGGCATGATGCCTATACACCTAGCCTATTAGTAGCTCTCCATCCAAATCGGTTGAAGATAACCCGTGCTACCATCTCCCACCGGTTGCACCCAGTATCCAAAAGCTCCCTGGAATCCGCATGGGTGAGTAACGACCACGTACGGATCCAAGCAGTAGCTCTGTAAATAACCTGCAAAAAGTTGATAAAGTTTTTCCGGTTAAAGATCATGTCGTTCCTAGTGTTAAATATAGCACATAATAATGTGGATACTCCTATCCGAACATGTCTTGCTATGTTTTAATCCACTCCGTTTAGCCACGTTCCAAATAACGTGTTCATTCAAATTGGAGGGTGAACGTTAAAGGCTATATGAATCGTGTGCCACAATAAGTTTGCCAATGGGCTATCAAGAAAGAGGTGTTGAATATATTCATCCTAGTTGCAATAACAACAACGAGAGCTACCAACCCAGTTCCTCTTAATTAAATTATCTTTCATCAAGATCACTCCCTTATGGACAAACCACACGAAGATTTTAATTCTTAGCGGCACTTTAACCTTCCATATGTGAAGTGATCTCGAAATTGGCCCAGTATCAATTGCATCCATGTACAGAGACTTCACACAGAAACTACCATTCGCTGATAATTTCCAAAAGGTGGTATCTGCGTGGTCAGATAGTTGAACTGTCATCAATCTATGGACCAAGTGTAACCAAAAAGTCCACCGTCCCCCCACCAAAGACCTCCCGAATTGGATATTAAGGGGGACCGAATGCAATACTGTAGCAACATAATCTTCCTCACTTTTTACAACATCATATAGAGTGGGATATTTCATGGCTAATGGTGTCTCCCCTAACCATGTATCTTCCCAGAATCTGTCGAAGGACCATTACCAACAATGAATTTAACCCTCTGAAAAAGGAGACTTTCATCTTCATCAGCCCTTTCTAGAAAGGTGAGTCATTAGGTCTCGCAGTGACCTGGGCCAGAGTCTTAGATTGAATGTATTTATTACTTGAAATTTGAATCCACGTACCCTCGGTCTCGGTGGATAGACGGAAAAGCCATTTGGAGAGAAGGCATTTATTTTTAACTTCTAAATTTTTGATCCCTAGCCCTCCTTGATCTTTGGGCCTACAAATAATATCCCATCTAGTCAACCTATATTTCTTCTTATCATCATCAGATTGCCAGAAAAAGCGAGATCGATAGAAGTCTAATCTTTTCCGTACCCCTACGGTTACCTCAAAGAAAGATAGAAGGAACATCGGCAAACTCGTCAGCACCGAGTTTATTAGTACGAGGCGACCTCCATAGGACATAAGCTTATCCTTCTAGCAGCTTAGCCTTTTTTCGAAGCGATCTTCAATGCACTTCCACTCCTTATTAGTAAGCCGGCGGTGATGAATGGGAATCCCTAGGTAGCTAAACGGTAACGAACCCATTTCATAGTCGAACAGTTGTTTATATGCGTCTTGTTCCTCTTTGGCTATCCCAAAGCAGAACAGGTCGCTTTTGTTAAAATTGATCTTAAGGCCCGATAACTGTTCAAAACGACAAAGCACTAATTAACTTCATATTTCTAGCTTTAGCAATATCATGTTCCATGAAAAGAATCATGTCATCGGCGTATTGTAATATGGACACTCCCCTATCCACAAGATGTTGGACTAGCCCATTAACTTGGCCATTCTCTTTAGCCTGACTAATAAGGGCTGCCAACATATCCGCTACTATGTTGAACAGGACTCGAGACATCCATTCACCCTGTCGTAATCCTTTATGCATCTAGAAATAATGACCTATGTCATCATTTACCTTAATTCCAACACTACCTTTCTGAATAAAGGAATCCACCTATTTCCTCCAGGCTTCATTGAACCCCTTCATCCGTAAGGCTTGTTGGAGAAAGGGCCATTTGACCTTGTCATAGGCCTTCTCACGATCCACTTTGAAGATAACCCCATCTAGTTTCTTCGAATGGATTTCATGAAGAGTTTCATGTAGGACCACAACCCCTTCTAGGATGTTTCGCCCAGGCATGAAAGCAGTTTGTGTTGGTTGTGCAACAGAATGAGCAATCTGAGTGATCCTATTCGTGAGCAATCTGAGTGAGCCTATTGTCGAGAGGTTAAATTTAGTTGAAAATGAAAACGAGTATTTGAAAGAAAAACTGCAAAGAATTGAGGAGGAGAAGATGGAATTGGAGTTGCATCTTTCCGACGTCGTCGATGATCACAAGATCAATATGGAGAAAATGCGCTTGAAGATTAGAAAGATTAGAAAATATGCCATTGATAGTGAGGCTTGGTATCATTATGCTGTTGGATCAATTGTTACCTTAGTTGCGATCTTGATCGCATTTGTTGTTGCATTTAAATGCTTTATCTAGAGAGTATGTTGTTTTATGAGAATAAGTGTGTATGGAACTTTATGTATGAAACTATGAACTTGTATTAATTTGGTCTTTTCTGTGCTGTGTAATGAAGATGAGTCGACAATTGATGTACGATGACCGATGCTCTCCCCGGTTTGTTAATGGCGTGCATACTTTTCTGCTTGCGGCTGAGGCAAACAAGCGGGCGGATGGTTTTATGTCTTGTCCATGTGTTGGCTGTAAGAATGACCAGAATTACTCTAAGTCAAAAACCATTCACGTCCACCTGTTTGAGTCCGGTTTCATGCCCCACTATAATGTTTGGACCAAGCACGGAGAAAGAGGGGTTATGATGGAAGACAATGAAGAAGAAGAGGATGATGACAGCTATCCTGGCCATGGGTTTCCTAAATACGATGGTACAACAATGGGGGAGAATCTGAGTTGGCAATGTGGGAAGAAGCTGAGCCGGCAATGCGGGAAGAAGCTGAAGAAGAGGCATCAAGATGAGCCCGTTGATGATCTATGTCGGGCCATTGCCGATGCAAAGAGAAACTGTGCCAAGTGAGAAGGAGAGGCCAAAGTTGCAGCGCATGTTAGAGGACCACAAGAAATTGTTGTACCCGAATTGCGGAGCTGACAAGAAAAAGCTGGGCACCACACTAGAATTGCTGCAATGGAAGGCAGAGAATGGTGTGTCTGACAAGGGATTTATAAAGTTGTTGATAATGTTAAAGAAGATGCTTCCAAAGGACAACGAATTGCCTGAGAGTACATACGAAGCAAACAAGATTGTTTGCCCTCTAGGATTAGAGGTGCATAAGATACATGGATGCCCTAATGACTGCATCCTCTACCGCGGTGAGTATGAGGATTTGAAGGCATGCCCGGTATGCGGTGCATTGCGCTATAAGATCAGCCACGATGACCCTGGTGATGTCGAGGCCGAGTGCCCCAGGAAGAAGATTCCTGCCAAGGTGATGTGGTATGCTCCTATAATACCACGGTTGAAACGTTTGTTCCAAAACAAAGAGCATGCCAAGTTAATGCGATGGCACAGAGAAGAACGTAAGAAAGACGGGAAGTTGAGATTACCCGCTGACGGGTGGCAGTGGAGAATAATCAAGAGAAAGTTCTCAGAGGACTTTGCAGGTGACGCAAGGAACATATGGTTTGGTCTAAGAGCAGATGGAATTAATCCTTTTGGGGAGCAAAGCAGCAATCATAACACCTGGCATGTGACTCTATGTATGTATAATCTTCCTCCTTGGTTGTGCATGAAGCGGAAGTTCATTATGATGCCAGTGCTCATCCAAGGCCCTAAGCAACTCGGCAATGACATTGATGTGTACCTAAGGCCATTAGTTGAAGAACTCTTACAGTTGTGGAATGAAAAAGGTCTACGTGCGTGGGATGAGCACGGGTAGGAGGAATTTGACCTACATGTGTTGTTGTTTGTGACCATCAATGATTGGCCTACTCTCAGTAACCTTTCAGGACAAACAAACAAGGGATATCGCGCATGCACGCACTGTTTGGATGATACCGACAGTATATATTTGGATAATTGTAAGAAGAATGTGTACCTGGGACATCATCGATTTCTTCCGAGCAGGCATCCCGTAAGAAAGAAAGGCAAGCATTTCAAAGGTGAGGCAGATCACTGGATGAAGCCTCGCCACCGTACTAGTGATGATCTACATGATATGGTCAAGTATTTGAAGGTAATCTTTAGAAAGGGTCCTGGCAGACAATCTGTTCTGAATGACGCTGACGGATGCGCACCCATGTGGAAGAAGAAAGCTATATTTTGGGACCTACCCTATTGGAAAGACCTAGAGGTCCGCTCTATAATCAACGTGATGCACGTGACGAAGAATATTTTCGTGACCCTGCTTGGCTTCTTGGGCATGTATGGGAAGACAAAAGATACACCAGAGGCATGGGAGGATCAGCAACATATGCACGGAAAAGACGACATACATCAGGGTCATGCCAGCTACACTCTTACCAAAGAAGAGAAGAAATCTTCTTTGAATGCCTGCTTAGTATGAAGGTCATCTCTGGCTTCTCGTCGAATATAAAGGGAATAATAAATATGGCAGAGAAAAAGTTCCAGAACCTAAAGTCTCATGACTGCCACATGATTATGACGCAGCTGCTTCTGGTTGCATTGGGGGGGCTTCTACCGGAAAACGTTCGATTAGCCATTGTGAAGCTATGTGCATTCCTCAATGCAATCTCTTAGAAGGTAATCGATCCAGAAATCATACCAAGGTTAGAGAATGATTTGGTGCAATGTCTTGTCAGTTTCAAATTGGTGTTCCCACCATCCTTCTTCAATATCATGACACACGTCCTAGATTACCTATGCGAAGAGATTGTCATTCTGGGTCCTGTATTTCTACACAATATGTTCCCCTTTGAGAGGTCCGTGGGAGTCTTAAAGAAATATGTTCATAATCGTGCTAGGCCAGAAGGAAGCATCTCCAAGGGCCATGAAAATGAGGAGGTCACTGAGTTTTGTGTTGACTTTATTCCTGACCTTAAGCCGATTGGTTTTCCTGAATCGCGACATAAGGGCAGACTGGGTGGAAATGGCACGCTAGGACCGAATCAAATAATATGTATGGACGGGCATTCTCTCACTCAAGAACACTACATGGTTCTACAAAATTCCGCCTTGGTGGCTTCATATATGGAGGAACACAAGAATATTCTACGCTCCAAATACTCGGAGCAGTCTGACGACTGGATTACACATGAACAAACAAGGACTTTCGCCGGTTGGTGTCAAACACGTGCCATGATGACAACGCTATTGAAGATGACATGTACTTGTTGTCCGAGTTACCATCTTCGAATATAATGACTTTCAAAGGGTGCGAGATAAATGGGAATACATTTTACCAATCACCCAACATAAAAAGAGCACCAACCAAAACAGTGGTGTCCGCTTTGATGCAGCAACCAATAGGGGAAAGGACACATATTATGGTTACATAAAGGAGATATGGGAACTTGACTATGGAAGTGATTTGAAGGTCCCTTTGTTTGAGTGCAAATGGGTCAATCTGATAGGAGGCAGCATAAAGGAAGACCCGCAGTACGGAATGACAACAGTGGATCTCAACAATCTTGCATACACAGATGAACCATTCGTCCTAGCCAATGATGTGGCACGGGTTTTCTATGTGAAGGACATGTCTACCAAGCCGAGAAAAAGAAAAGATAAGGAAGCGAATACATCATACGATGAGCCAAAGTGCCACATAGTTCTTTCAGGGAAAAGAAACATCATGGGAGTGGATAACAAGACAAATATGTCAGAAGATTGTGAAAAGTTTCATGAAATTGCTCCCTTCATAGTGAATGTTGACCCGAGCATCCAGTTAAATGATGAAGATTGTCCATGGTTACGGCGCAAAGGGACACACGCGAAGAAAAAGTTTCACACCCAAAGATCCCACTCTGGGATGTGACCAGATTTACTGTCATCACTTTCTTCTCTAGTGAGTTTCTGGACTTATATATCTGGAAAGTCCCACTTTGGACAAACCGTAGGGAATCTTTGTAATATGTAGGGTGCTTATGTGTTTTGGCATTTGAAACGTGTACTTCTGTGCTTCGGACAAACGTCATCAATTTTCAACCCTTTCCGACTTCATTTGGTATTTTTCAGCTCATTTACTGATTTTTTTAGCTAAATGACCCTGAAATTGAAAACCACTACAAATGAACTCTGAAAAGGTTGAAAGTTGGCATGGTATCATAATTTCACCCACATAGCATGTGCTAAAAAGTTGAGAGAGTTACGGCAAAAACTGGATGCACTTCGTGTACAAAATGGACAATCTCTTTTGAAGTATTAGGGTTTCAGACGAAAACTCATCTGTTACAAAGGCATTTCATTTTTTTAAACTTATTTCAACTCCAGACTTTTTGTGCATTCAGTATGCACCATCCAAAGCCACATCATCAATTTCAACCATTTCTGACTTTGTTTGCTATTTTTCATGCATTTACTGATTTCTTTGAGCTAAATGACCCTGAAATTGAAAAGCACTACAAATGAACTCTGATAAGGTTGAAAGTTGGCATGGTATCATCATTTCACCCACATAGCATGTGCTAAAAAGTTGGGAGGGTTACGGCAAAAACTGGATGCACTTCATGTTCTACTTCCTAGACACTCTGCTGGATCAAGAGTTCGAGGGACGTCATCGAGCTAAACATGTGCAGAATTCAGAGGTGTCATACGTTCGGAACTTGATTGGTCAGAACGAGAAGAAGTTCGACTACATCAACCACCTTGGCAAACGCTTCTGCTTTCGATCTACGAGGGTACATAGACACACTCTCCCCCTCTCGTTGTTATGCATCTCCTAGATAGATCTTGCGTGAGCATAGGATTTTTTTTAAATTGCATGCTACGTTCCCCAAACATGACAACCCCTCTTACGCGTCGGGATGCAAGTATTTGTTCTTTGTGTGCAGGTACCATTTACATAGTGTTGCGTGGTTCTCCTACTGGTTTGATAACCTTGGTTTCATAACTGAGGGAAATACCTACCGTAGTTGTGCTCCATCATCCCTTCCTCTTTGGGGAAATACCAACATAGTTCAAGCGATATCAGAAGTATAGGTACGTATTTGAGTAGAATGAGTAGGAGATGGAGATGAAGATGCGGGAGTGCCACTAGTCCAGATAATGAGGTGGAGGTGCTAGGTATCTGTTCGATCATCAATCACAAATGCCACAAAACCTGGTGTTGTGGACCAAGGAGGGAATAAATACAATCATTCTTTACGTCTTTGTCATTTTCCCCAATTAGGTTTTTTTTGCCCTTGCACTATATTTGGATATACATGGTGCTTCTATCATGTATAATGATTAAGCAAGTGTTCAGATATGAATTAATAAATAGATATTTACATATTTAGTTTTCTCTATTGATTAACTATATACTTATTGGTGTTTAGAGGTTGACTGATGGGAGCTACTTGGTCATGCTTACTGCATTACGTTAGTATGATTGCTGGCCATTAATGGGCGGAATCTCATCTTGTCGATCCTGCTCTAGATTGTGGTATTTAAGCCCCCATTCTTTATGAGGACGAAACTTATGGATAGGTTAAAAAACCCTTACTAGTTCACATGCGAATAAAATAAATCATGCGCCCTTAGATATTCTTGAGCCAGCATATCCTTTTCCCCTATTGATCATGCTTACCAACAAGCATTATCCCCACACCTCATGTCTCTCTCATCAACATCCTTCCATCTACTTGTCATATGCCCTTCCTTTGTCATGTTACTTGGGTCCTGCTTAAACATAGAAGGCAACCAAGAAGGATATGATGACGGTGCATATGGACAGGAGGCATGATGATAGGGTGACACTTCGAATTTGTGTAGATCAAAGGACCCCAGGCCATGCATACTGCTACTACTATGCATGATTGACATGTTTTTGTACCTAGGAGTTGGTACGTATATATTTAGCAATATATAATTATACTTTCCATTTTTATATCACCATAAAGATCTAGTAAAAAATTTACAAAGTCTTTATTGCAAGAATTTCTCCCATAGCACATGCAAGATGGACAACTAGTGTTACCCTATCTCCATTCTTCTAATTTTATGGGAACCAATTGATGTACATAGGAAAATGGTTATTTTTCATGGTTATAACTTATATGTACATTCATTTTTATGTTTGAACAATGTTTATTATTGTGTAGCTTTTGAGGACAACGAAACATACCATCATTGAAAATTAACAAGAATAAATTGATTTATGTATTACGAAGGAATAAATGTTGGTGAGGCAACTATACTTTATTATTTTCGACAAGCACAACTTGGATCTAGAAATGCCTAAGAAGCCCAAGGAGAATGAAGGCAAATATGTTTCCAAGTTAACTCAAGGTACAACATAGATTTATTTTCTGTGACCCCCGGTAATGGGAAATCCTCACCTCTTCAGGTGAGAGTATGCACAGAATTTTGGGAGTAAGATGATCCAATGGGCCCGTTTTCTTAATTCAGGGGTTTGTCTTAAGATCATAAGTAACTTACTCACTAACAAAACATCATTCTTCCTTTATGAATCCAAATTTCGGTATATTAACTCTCCAACAACATGCCTCGACAAAATCAAACAATAAACTTCAGTCGCACAAAGCATGGTAAGACATTTCAATGCGTGTGTGATCTCGACCATGGAATGGACATGTGGGAGTGCAATGTTAAAACAAAAACCTGTTTTTGAGGTAGAAACACCAATTCCATGTACTTTACCTGACTTAATAACAACAAATATGAATTTTACTAGTGAAAAATCTTCGATGAAAACATGAAAGTTGTGCACAAAAACCGAGAAAACTATCTTTGGGTGTATGCATCTTGATTTTATCAACAGGATGGGTCATGTTTTTTCACTAAATCATGAACATATTGTCACAATAACATTACCATATTTTTATCATTCATTTGAGAGCATGTGTGGTATTAAGTCTAAGTTGTTTATCACTCTAGCAAGAAAATATTTAGTTAGGTCAACAAGAATGTAATGTATATCTTTTTCTCCAAGACCGACACAACCATACATTAGAATTGCCAAACCCTTACAAAAACATAAAATAAAACACATGCAATAGGGAATCTTGATGTTGTATTCCTCCCTCACTCATCAATGATGCACCATGAGCAAACTTTGTGGTCGCCTCTGGATCTCCGAAACACCCTCGGAGCTAGGGTAATGTTGTTGATGCAGCGGTCGGGAAGTCGCTGGTTGGAGTCAAAGAAGACAGTGATAATGAACCAAGGACCCTGAGAAGAATGTCATATTCATGGTGTCCTAGATAAGGGGGTGCTAACCATGTTGACTCTTGGGCATATGGGCTCTGCCGAGGACCCCCACAGCAACCAACTAGTGAGACACATTTGTCAGGCCCCTAGAGGCGTCAAGATGGAATCTTTCAAAGACTTGGTGCACACTCCAACACCTGGAGGCGATTGTTGGTAGGATTACCCTTAGATGTAACCGATCTATGTGTAACCCTAAGTACCCCCGATGTCTATATAAAGTGAGGGGTATAAACCGTAGAAGCCAACTCATACACACATGATCTTGTGGTAGATCAATATGTACTCTATACCCCCTCAATCAATACAACCAAAGCAGGATGTAGGGTGTCATCTCTTTGAGAGAGCTCGAACATGGGTAAAATCATGTGTCCCTATTACCATCTTGCCAAGGCTACCAGCTTGGGACCCCCTACCCAAGATCTGCTGGATTTAACTCCATCACATATGCTTCCAAATCAGGCCACATAGAACTGGGGATGCCTTACCTCACTAGATTCTTGACGAAGCAAAAGATTTTCATACATAACTGAGAACAAGCCAAAAGACCAAAAATGAACCATCATCGTCCAAGACCACCTAGACAAAACATAGAAAAAAATGGGGCCTGAGATCTTGTCCTAACCGAAGCTCAACATGTCATCCCTCAACACCAATCAACATCCCGAAACAAGGATAGAACAGGAAAAAATATTCCACACCATCAATGATGCCACCATCAACTAGACACCTTGACTGAGCCATAGCTAGATCTTGAGCGACCCAAACATAGCCAAACACAACCAGAGTTCCCCCACCTCGCTAGCACCGAAAGGCACCCGAAGACGATAGAACTTGGCGGCAAACCTATGCAAAAATCTTAGCTGCCTTCCTTTGAAGAGAGGTGTGAGATGATAGTGAGGTGGAAATGTATTATGTTCCCCTGGTTTATAGAAAAAAGTTATATATGAAAAAAAAAATCATGGTCAGAGGATTCATTTATCCCACAAAAATAAATTTTCCATGCTTGTGTATTCTTGATGAGATAAAATATTTCACTTTTCAAATTTCGGTGTTGAATACTAATTAAAAAATTGCACATACCATCTTAACAAAATCGATGTGGTTGTCCGATAACAAACTAGAAGCAATAATAAAAGCTTTGTAGATTATCTCAGGAATGGTTAACAAAATTAATGAGCAAATTGACCATTAGAAAAGATACAATAAAGAAGGGAACATAAAGGGAGTGTCATATCGTAGGGTACAAAATAAACAATTTGAAAAAAAATAACAAGACAGGGAATCAACAATAAAATAGGAAGTGAAGATGAAAAATTAAAAATAGAGAAAAATGTAAAATATATCTAAAACAAAATTGGAAAAGTAAAAGTGAATCTATGCATTGCTTGACCAAAAGTGAACGAACACCCTCGACTATTGCAAAAACATCATGGGGTTTCAAAGCAACTCGGACTAATTTTGAAAATTGTTGCATGTGAATAGAAATCCATTTATTCATCCTTTTTCATCTCAATATAAGGAAATTTGAAGTTTAATTATGTTGTATGTTTAAGATAGAATCCTTCGATGAAAATGATCAAAACTGGATAAAAAGCATTTATATCTATCATACGGTGGAGGGGGAGGGAGAGTCGTCAACCACAATGCTTCCACCTTGGTTCATGGTGGCATCGGTAGTCCCATTGATAATTCTTGGGATGGAGCTTACATTTCAGCGTGGGGTTGATTCTCTTCGTCTGGCATTCACCTTGTTCTCCCTGTTGAAGGTCCGTGATTCAGATCGTTGCCACTGATATCTCTAGCAATGCCAAGCGACTTCCTGAATTTAGTTATGATGACTACCTTGCTCCGGCGATGTTGAGATGGTGTTGGTTTGCTTCATGTTAATTAGAAAAGGTTGTCAATATTATAAACTAAACATCCAATGTCACAGCTAAAGTTTAACCTCCTATAATTTTATCATTTAGCAATTTGGCGAAACAATCGGCTAAAAGTTAATACTCATACATTCCGATATTTTTTCCTTCACTAGAAAAAAAATACATTTGTGAAGCCAGTTATCATTAATGTAGAACGAGCCTTTTCTTTAATTTGGTTTACTAAATCTTACACAGTATTAAAACTTGGTTTGAAACTTCGAAGCAAAAAACCATCTATGGATGTGGCTGAAACATTGGGACATGAGTGAATGAATGTGCGCGTAGTCCAATATGTAGCTAGACGATGCATCATGCTCTTAAGAGGCCTTATATTCATATATAAATTTTACGTTTGTGTTTTCGTGTGCCAGTGCCTCCAAAGCAACATCAAATTAATGTGTATATCACAAAGAAATCTTGAAATTATTTCGAACATGGGGAAAGAGAGAAATGCAAGCACAAGAGAGAGAGAGAGAGAGAGAGAGAGAGAGAGAGAGAGAGAGAGAGAGAGAGAGAGAGATGCAAGATCAATGCGTCCAATTTATTGAATTCGTAGGTTATTAATTTATATCTCTCTATATATACATATAAACAAACATATGTATATACATATACAATTGATTGGACCATATATTAAATCTTTTTAGCATGAAGTGCCATTAATTAACCTAAGCCAAAAAATCTGCCTATAAATGGAATTCGTGCGTTGGATGTGTGGGAAGCATGGTCACCAAAATTAAGAGAAAAGATATGCTTACCTTCACTGGTAATGTTGGATCATATATGTAGCCTGATTATTCATTGAGACATATTAATCAATTATTTGCACATATGTATGCAATAAAATTCCATTGGTACATGTGTCACTAATAGCCAAAACCGAATGCAAATCATGTGTGCTATGTATATGTGAGAGTGGCAACAGACCATGGTTTGAGTCTTGCACTCTAAGATGAGAGCACTTGTCATGCATGCGTATAGGCATGTATATTCTATCTATCAAGACCGAAATGGATCAGCACTCAATAGGCCTGCATGTATTGTTTCTAGCAATCTTCTTGCGTATATTTCGATGTTGCTACAATTATTTGCATTGGCAAACCAATAAAAACTATCAATGTTGAGGTCAACTTAAACTAGTTTTGGCTTGTTCCTCGGATGGTCATAAGCATTAACATAATTGAATCTACTTTTGTATGGACCGAAAAACTATCAATGTGCAAAATTAACTAGCGAAAGTGGGATTGCACACAAGAGAGCTATAAATGCACTATCTCTCCCCCACTCTCCATCCCCAAGCTATAATCCATCTTGGTAGTTCATACTACTCATAATTCTATAGTGTTCAACTATCAAGTCTCTCATGGATCCAGTAGTCAACCAAGGGTGGACCTCATCTGAGATAGATAAGGCGTCGTCGCTCATTGCTAGGCTCAACACCATCAAAATCGTGTATGGCGACAACGATGACAAGAACAAGAAGCACAACTACATCGTGGATTCTCTTCATGCATTGTTCCCTTCAAAGACCATGAAACAGGTAATAGATCTTTATGTTGATCTCGCCATGGAAATGCATATGATGCAGTTGAGGGAGGGGTGCCATGTTACTGGTGGCAACCCACAAAATAGTTTCACCTTTAGTGACCTTATCAACAGTAACTATGAGCTACCGGGGGAGGAGAATGGTTCTAGCAGTACACACAATGTCTACAAAATGGGTGAACATGCAAATGAAAACTTTGCGGTACGAGAGGGAGAGGCAACAATCATGAACGATAATGAATTGTCCTTTGGTTGTGCAATGGGGGATATGAGCATCGGTGAGGCACTGCTAATGGTACACACCAACAAGAAGGAGGTGTTGGACAATAATATGTTCACAGATCAATCAATTGTTACGCCACATCAATGGGGTTTTGGAACAAGAAGGAGCACAGGTTCGTCCATGGCTATACATATTCTTCTTTGTCATGTAGTTTTAACTGTTGTTTGTTTAAGTGAACATATATACTAATTAAGAGTGTGTGCAATTTATTATGTGATATTGTAACTTAAATTCTTGATGATATTGTACTTTACTAAATGTACACATGGAAACTATTCAATTTCCATTTACAGCATGGGTGGCCTTGTTAACGAAAACTTTGAGGTGAGCGAGGAGGAGGATACAACCATGGATGATAATGGATTTTCATTTCGTTGTGCACTGGAGGGTACAAAAATCACGAATACAGAGGAGGCTCGGGTGATGGTAGACAAGAACAAGATGGTGGTGTTGGAGAACAATATTCGCAATGATCGACCAGTTGTTGCCCCACATCGGCGGAAGTCATGGACCAAAGAGGAACACATGTTAGTCGACAACTATATTCTTCCTTATCATGTAGTTTTAGTTTTTATTTATTTAAAATCAACATATGCTAATTAATCATGTTTGCAAATTAATTTTATGAGGCGGGTAGGTTAAATTTGCAATGATATTGCACTTTAGTAAATGTATATATGGGCATTTTCAATTTACATTTCTGTATACTAATCCCTGCAATTTTGATATCGATAAACTTTATTTTCTACTTTTCTTGCTTACCAAAATTATGTGATTTGACTTCAATTAAATAATAAGAAGGCATTAAAATAGCCCATTAAATTCCAGTATGGTACTTCTTGTCCCAAGCAAACAAATAAATTATCTATACTTGTTGTCGTCTCACTATAGAAAAATATAGGTGTGATAATTTTGAAATTGTAATATGCTCCAGTTATCATTATGTTACAAAATGTTCGTTCACAACTCCATGATTCATCTTTCTATCAACAATTTAACCTAACAATTCTCTTGAAACTTATGTCCACAGGTTATTTCTTCATGGGTTGCAAGTCTACGGTCGTGGCGACTGGAAAAACATATCCAAGCACTTCGTCACCACTAAGACCCCTGTCCAAGTTTCAAGCCATGCACAAAAGTTTTTCAAGAGAATAGAGAAAAAGAAATCGTCAGGGACAAAGCGTTACAGCATCAATGATGTCAGGCTCCACGATGACGATCCGTTAGCAGTAGACAATAGTTCTGCCACCCAACAAGTTCTTTCTTTCACCAGCCTCAACAATGACTCAAGCTTTAGGTTGCAGCCTCCGACGAGCTCGTTCGCAATCATGAACAACCAAACTCAGTTATGCTCCCCTTACATATATAATCAACAAGTGGGTCCGCAACCAATGGGTAGTGCGCAGCAGATGATGGGTTCTGTTGCAGCTGTAATGGACGGGGTAGGAACCTATGTGCCTGATTGCCAACAAGGGTCAGCTTGTTTTTATCGTGGTAATGTCTGAACAATATTATGTTGATCGTAGGCTTGGGCAATGTTTGGAATGCTAGCCAAGCATGTGCCCCATGAATAAGCGGATTGTTCTCTTCAAGATGGCAACAATAACATGCTCAAGACAATACGGCGGACATGTGTGTTTAGCAAGTCAACAAAGTATTCTGTTTCTATTGAAAAACAATATATTTCACATTCCATTGTCTCTTAATCTTAATACAATGTTCGTCATCCCCCTTAATTAATAAGATTATATAGTGTTGTTGTATTACCACATGAAAGTGTACATGTTGTCTCGATACATGGTTGTTGCCTACGTTATGAGATTGCTATCACCCCATGGAAAAGCACAAGAATCTTTGTTGACTAAATTAAATAAGATTCAGTTGCCAAAATACTTAAAAAGTCAGATATTCTACTCGATAGTCGAGATCCTGCTATATTAACACTAGTTTATCTAAAGCATGCATGTTGGATCTTCCTGTTTTTAGTCCAAGAGGCCGAGATAATCAATTTTGTGTGGTGTTGCTATGTTATGTCAATGTATTGCCTATATATAAATTGATGATAAAGTTGATATATTTGATATAAATTAAAATTAGGGATTTCATTCTTTTTGACTTGTTACTGTACGTAGGGTAAAACACCCCATAGCCTTACTCTTTATTCCTCTCCAAAGAACAATATGTACAAAGGATCCTAGCTACAAAAGGTGACAAAATGATTTCATGTTTCACCACTATTGCTCCCACTTGGTCCAAAAATGGTACACATAAAGGCTTTTACGGGGCTGCTACAAACCCTTCCATAAATTCTCTTCGCCCCCCCCCCCCACCCCATTTCCACCCGTGTGGGGCCCACCGTCACCCTCGTCCAATTAAAACGCGCTAGTTCAGGAATCAGCTTGTATACTTATGTAAAGATCCCTACGTCTAGCAAAACACCACTTGGTCACTAGGGAGTCAAACAGAGAAACCAATTGGCTATAAAAACCTTACGCTCACCATCATTTTAAATCCCAACACTCTCCATGATATTAATTTTCTGTCTCATTTTCACGCTCTTCTTGCTCTAGACACCAAGGATTGGGACATATGCATGGAAGATTGTAGAAATGGCCGAGATAGCCAAAAGAAGAAATTAACAGCTGAACATTTATCGAAATGGGTCTTTTCATAAGAAACATTAGCTAGTGTTTGTCTTTCCTTATTTTCGCTACGGAAGTTGATCTAGTCCCCTGAAATTCATCTATGCCATCGTAACTTGGACCGTTGTCTCATATCTATCGTATTTTTTCCCATTAACATGTGAATTTATGGAGAGTCTTTAATTAGTATACTAATAGATGGAGACATCGAATGACATATTGGAAGTATATATGGGTAGTTGGGAAGAATGAGTAGGATACTTGGATGGAGAAGTGTGAGATGCCACTAGTCCAAGATAATGACGTGGAGGTTCTATAGAAGTGATTCGGTCATCAGTCGGCAATTCCACAAAAACGGGTGCTTCAGGCCAAGGAAGAAAGACATACTCTATCATTTGTTACATCCTTGTCATTTTCCCTAATTAGATTTTTTTTTGTATTTTCACTGTTTTTAGGATTAGACTTATTGTTGTCTACCTTTATTTACTGAACAATAGATTTATTGTTGTCTACCATCATTTACTAATGTCGGTTACATCCTTGTAGTTTTTTTTCTTACTAAACAATAGACTTATTGTTGTCTATCGTTATTTACTAATGTTGGTTACTTCTTTTAAATGGCGCCTGCAAGAGAGGTTGAGCGATTGGAGCTATGTGATTAATGCATTTCTTTGGTCTCATGGTTGTGATGTTGGTCACCGATGGGTGGAATCTCAACTCACCGGCCCCACTCTATGTCGGCGGGAAGTGGAAACTTCCCATACTGCACCACACTAGGCCCTGAAGAGTCGCTGGAAACCATATTCTTACCTCTAATAGAGGAAACCATGTATGCTAATGAGGACATCTATAATGTACCCCTCCTTCGTTAATGTCATGGCCTTAGGCGAAAGGTAGTTCACCGGCCACACAAGAAAGAGGTCTAGTTGTCCACCATCTAGAAATCAAGATTGGGAGGCTCAAGGCGTTCACAACTAGGAGACCAAGAAAGGAAGGCGTCCAACCGACTCAAGACTAGGTATAAGTACCCGTGTGCCGAAACCAAAAGAGGCCACTTTACTTCAATAGCTAAGAAGAAGGAAGTGAAGCCCCAGTCTAGCCCTAGATTACATATGATCTTAGACATCCCGTCAAGATCGACCACAAAATACCCCAACAACTTAGTGTACAAATTGCTTGACCCACACGTTGTACTCGCTGATATATAATTCAAGATAAGCAAGATTAGGGTTGTTACTCGCTTCACCGGGCCTCATGCCTGGGTAAAGTAGTCTCCCCATTTATGTTTGATAACTTGAGGTTAAGTCACATTTTCATACAACCCCACAAATGTTATCATACTGTTGTCGGGGTACTTTGCGAAACACCTTCAACAGTTGGCACCAACTGTGGGGAACCAAATCAGATTTGCGAAGATAAATATCCTTGGTATCCATAGACAGTAGGGAAAATGTTGTCGAAACCACTAAGATTGAGGATAACATCAGAAGACATGCAGGCTGCAAGGAAACCACCATCATAGGGCAGATCTGGTCCAATACCCGGAAACTCGTTACGGAATGCGAAAGGAGGCTATGCGGAGGACATTGAGGATGGCACTCTGGCAGCGGTGGAAGCATCACCGAGTTGGCGACCACGTCATGGGACGCCAACCCGTGTCAATGGCAACATGCATAGAGGCACAACCCCAACAACGAACCAACGAAACAAGCACTCCCGACATCTTCCAAACCGCTTCGGCAACCACATCCACATTGGAGAAACATGTAGCCCGAGTGGAGGCCCAAGCATGATGAGCAAGCACTTGCCCAGATCACCCTACGGACCACATGTGGAGCCGGCACAACCCCAACAACGAACCAATGAAACAAGCACTCCCGACATCTTCCAAACTGCTTCGGCAACCACATCCACATTGGAGAAACATGTAGCGTGAGTGGAGGCCCAAGCCTGATGAGGAAGCACTTGCCTAGATCACCCTACGGACCACATGTGGAGCCGGCAGATTACCAAATCTCTCCCTGATCGACCAAACCTGCGGTAACCTTTCTGTCTTTCGAACTCGCCTAAGATCACCCTACAGACTGCATGTGGAGCCGGCGGGTTACCAAATCTCTCCCTTTGTTGACATCAAATACTCTTCATTGCATCGTGATCATAGTGGCATCATTTATAAGAGCATTTTAAATTTCGTCCGATGGTTCTTCTATCCACCCAGCACACACCGTGCTCCTAGCTAAACTAGGTAGATCATGGGCAACACAATTCGCCTCTCTAGGGGCATGCTCAAAAATAAAATGCGGAAAATCATAAGCTAAGTGATAACTATCATCAAATATTGCAGCCGCAATTCCCAAAGAATCATCCACCATTCTTCACCATCTCAATCACCTCGACATTGTCAGAATTCACCTCTATGCGATTGCACCCAACTGTTGTTGCTAAGTTGAGTCCAAAGCGCAAGGCCGTTGCTTCAGAGATAAGAGCATCTCCACACCATTCAATTTTCCCATTTCCAGCCGCAATGAACTTGCCATTTGAGTCTCTGATGATAGCTCCATAAGATCCTTAGAGTAAGTCTAGGTCAAAAGCCCCATCAAACCTGCGGTAACCCTCTAGAGGCCCACATATAAGTCTGACACGCCTAAGACAAAATGCTGCATCCTCATTATACGCAAAAGTAGCACGACCTTGGTACAGCCACCGTGTGCACGACCATTTCTCCTGGTGCTAGCATACCTGGTATTCTTCCGTTTTGCCACCCAATTTTCATCATCTCAAGAGCTCATAGGCTGATCTCCAAGTCTTAACCATGTTCATCTTACAGCCCGTTCATTAGCCTGTTTGTGAACACTTGACAATGTACACCCACACCGTAACATGGAGCAAGAAACCGGCGATGTCATCCAATCCAGGAATGAGGTGTGCATAGTTGGCTAAGTTGGGTAATGCAATGTATGGTACTAGGCGCCCCCGTGTCATGCAAAACAATCATTTCTCACCTCCAATATCCAAGGGAAATAAGGAGACGATTTCTTTTTTCCACACAAGAGCTTTATGTAAAGACTGCTACTAAAACTTGCATCTCATAGGAAATATAAATTTGAGCATCCAAACAGTAGAGATACAAAAGAAATGAGTCCTGAGAATTTTGGACGTAAGTTGTTAAGCGTAGTAGTTCAGGCTCGACTTCTTCTTGGCTTGGACTTGTATTATCCCCTCGTTGAAATCCTCATGGGTTACCTGCACAAGTAACGATCCAGATCAGAAACAGTAAACACTATCGACAAAACAGTAATCAGATGTTCTCCGCATAAAGCACATCTAACAATGCAAAGCAGAACATCGCAATTCCGTACGATGGACACTCAAACATGTGCAAATATTTGAATGGTAGCAACTATTGGATGTATGTCCCGATCCCTCAGCCAAAGATCAAACACATGCACACACATGAGAGGCAAATATTTCTTTCAGTTTTAGGATGATTAATCATCAACCGCATTTCCTCATATATCTATGCTACAACCTCCATCCGGAATTAACTGTCACTGAAATGAAAGTATCTTGACGCGTTCCAATGTGTAGATACACTCATTTCAGTGACAATTAATTCCGGACGGAGAGAGAACTTATTAGAGTTCTAATAGGCCTAAACACACACACACAAAAACTGCCCAGACTTAAAAACTCCTAGCACATTACATCTTTCAAACTGATTTCAATTCCTACTTTTTCTGAACACACCTTCATGTGCCAAGATAATTCCAACAAAGAATTTGAAGCAAGTGTAGACTGAGACAGGAAGATATTAAGTAGGCAGCTTTTAAATTAAGAGTCATAAAATTTCTAGCCAGTTCTGCAAATTTATGACTTAGTTTACTCAGTCCACCTGCCAGCTCTTAACTAAACTAATGGTTTTCTCCAAATCACCCGTTCAAAAGGTTTTCAAATGTAAGGGTGTTCATGAAACACCAAACAACATGGCCGATAAGTACAAAGGTATCACTCATTCTACTCCAGCTAGGGATGCAAAGTACAGTTATGAGAATGATATAAAGTCACACCTCTGTGGCATCTCGCCGTAGTGCGAGCATACCAGCTTCTACGCAAACAGCCTTCAGCTGCGCTCCATTGAAATCGTCTGTTGAGCGAGCCAACTCCTCAAAATTCACATCTGGGTTTACATTCATTTTTCGTGAATGGATCTGAAGACAGCCATAAATAGCACATTAGCTCAAGCGTGATTCACCAAAGAAAGAAACAAGATGAACAAACTTAAGCGAATAATAAAGCAACATGCTTTGAAAACCTACTTGCAAGATTCTAGCTCTTGCTTCTTCAGATGGATGAGGGAACTCGATTTTTCGGTCCAAACGACCAGATCGCAGCAGAGCAGGATCAAGGATGTCAGCACGGTTTGTTGCAGCTATGACCTGCAAGTTAACCAATAATGCATCATCAAGCATATGAACAAAATGATCAAATATAACTGATACACAATTATATAACACAACTAAAAGGATTTCTAGCAAAAAGGTACCAATTAATGTACATTCAGAACATCAAATATTGACCAATGCATTCAGAACATCGAATTGTGATCAATACTTTCTGAAAGCAACATGAGCATGACTTTGGCTTCTCTATTACAATGCAACAATGTCTAATCTTGGAAAGAAAGTGAATGGTCAACTAAACCACCCAGACAAGATCAGTCAGTTGGTGCACAGCAGCAAACCAAGAACGAATATTAGCACGTACCTTTATTCTCTCATCACTGCTAAATCCGTCCAGTTGATTGAGCAATTCCAACATAGTCCGTTGAACTTCTCTATCACCACTAACTTCACTGGAAAATAAAGTAAACTTCTTGTTAAAATATGTATGTAACAATGAAAACGTTTTTGTTTCACATGTTTCTAGACTATAAAGCTTTCCCACAGAAGGCAGAATTAGAAGCACAACAAGAATTCTAGCGTTTGTGATCATATATAGAAAATTAACACATCTACACCACATCTGTGGTAAAATCATCAGCCTAAAATAATGTGGGAACGAACTAACCGTCATAAGACATACCTATCGAATCTCTTGGTACCAATTGCATCAATTTCGTCAATGAAAATGATGCAAGGAGCTTTTTCTTTAGCCAGCTGAAAGGCATCCCGGACAAGCTTGGCTCCATCTCCAATGAACATCTGAAGATATCCAAAAGAATATCATCTATCCCTCTACTAGTAAGTAGTAACTATATCCAAGTAATGTACATAAAAAGGATAAGCTTATGCATGATAATGTAATGTTTGGTGTGATTGTTGAACAAGGATATACGATCAAACTGAATTTTAGCCATACCAATGAACTATGCTAAAAAATGTAACTTTCGTGTCCATAGATGATATATTCACCAGCTGCATCACAAAACTGAAAAAAAAACCTTCCAAACTAAGAAATGAAACCTCATGAATACAACAACAACAACAACAACAAAGCCTTTAGTCCCAAACAAGTTGGGGTAGGCTAGAGGTGAAACCCATAAGATCTCGCAACCAACTCATGGCTCTGGCACATGGATAGCAAGCTTCCACGCACCCCTGTCCATAGCTAGCTCTTTGTCGATACTCCAATCCTTCAGGTCTCTCTTAACGGACTCCTCCCATGTCAAAATCGGTCGACCCCGCCCTCTCTTGACATTCTCCGCACGCTTTAGCCGTCCGCTATGCACTGGAGCTTCTGGAGGCCTGCGCTGAATATGCCCAAACCATCTCAAACGATGTTGGACAAGCTTCTCCTCAATTGGTGCTACCCCAACTCTATCTCGTATATCATCATTCCGGACTCGATCCTTCCTCGTGTGGCCACACATCCATCTCAACATACGCATCTCCGCCACACCTAACTGTTGAACATGTCGCCTTTTAGTCGGCCAACACTCCGCGCCATACAACATTGCGGGTCGAACCGCCGTCCTGTAGAACTTGCCTTTTAGCTTTTGTGGCACTCTCTTGTCACAGAGAATGCCAGAAGCTTGGCGCCACTTCATCCATCCGGCTTTGATTCGATGGTTCACATCTTCATCAATACCCCCATCATCCTGCAACATTGACCCCAAATACCGAAAGGTGTCCTTCCGAGGTACCACCTGGCCATCAAGGCTAACCTCCTCCTCCTCACAGCTAGTAGTACTGAAACCGCACATCATGTACTCGGTTTTAGTTCTACTAAGCCTAAACCCTTTCGATTCCAAGGCTTGTCTCCATAACTCTAACTTCCTATTTACCCCCATCCGACTATCGTCAACTTGTCAGTACAATAACAATACTATATGCAGAGATGCTTACTAATACCTCATGTTAGGATATGTGTCTTGAAGGGCCCCAGCATTCAGTAACTGTTGATAATCACTCCAGGACACAGACAGGTTTCTGTTCTGTAAAATCTGATGCTTCACAAGAAGATGTTCCATGTTTGCCCTTCACAGATCTTTTATGCAGCAACATAATACACTTGAAGGTGACTATGGTATACGTGCACATGTTTTACTTTATGCACTTTTGTTTCTCCCACCGATGTTTAACTAATAATCATATACGAGGGTGTAGTCAACAACGGAAAGAACTAATGGAACAGCCATTTGAGAAAAGATGCATGCACCATTTTACTATCCTTAACAAACTCTCTTTCAGATCAAAAGTGCACATAAAGAGCAAACAGAAACACAAAGTTGCAAGTATCAACATGGTCATACAAAAAGGAACCACAAACTGATACATGATGGAGGCTAGTGAGTGAAGTAATAACCTGTACAAGCTGTGGCCCAGCTAATTTCAGGAATGTTGCATTAGTCTGTGCAGCACATGCACGAGCCATCAGTGTCTTCCCAGTTCCCGGTGGTCCATACAGAAGGACACCTTTGGAAGGACGAATACCCAACTTCTGGAACCGGTCTTTGTGTGTCATGGGCAGGACTATTGCCTCCACAAGCTCCTGAATCTATATCCACTAATACAAGATACAAATGATAAGATAAGATCCAAGAGCAACTGAGCACAGAAACATAACATTATTGATTTATTAAGTGATGGCTCGACCATTCTCGAAGGAGCAATAATAAGACTAAGAACTTGCCACTTTTCAGAGAGGAAACGCAAATAATTCCGATATTTATTCAGATAAAATACCTGCTTTTCAAGACCACCAACATCATTATAATCCTCAGTGGGTTTTTCATCCACTTCCATTGCTTTTACTCGTGAATCATAGTCTGAAGGCAGTGTATCTAATATAAGGTAGCTATCCTTGTTGACTCCGACCAAATCACCAGGCTTGAGCGTGTCTGGGTCAACTAGCCCAGCCACAGGGAGGAATATAGTCTGTAGTCAAAAAACAAATAAAGACGTGAATTTGATTCCTTATGTTCTTAAACTAAATGTCATGCTTAAGATCAAATTTTGGATTTCATAAAACGGTAAGAGCCTTTATCAATGTACAAATATTATCAATACAGATACATGTGAGTTCAGATGAGTCAAAACCATGACTCATGCAGGTATGTTGGAAGTTAACAGTTGGGTCGGTGCAGATTTTAAAATCATCTTTGCACCAAAATGATTCCATGCAAAGATGAGCTGACTTAAAATGCTAGCGTGGCACTACCATGTATGTTAGTCGCTTCCATTATTTTAATCATACTATCTATTTAGGAAACAAAAGGAAGCATCGATCTCATATGACAAAAAATCTAGGACCAGGTAAACAGGGAGTTTCTTACTTGTCTTGTGGAGGTCTTCAAAACAACACATTTGCCTTTCCTTTGTGAGTCTAGATCAATGTTAGCACCATCCTCCTCTGCTTCATCATCGGGGTTTATTTCCAAAACCTAGCACAATTTAAAAAAGCAGAAACCACATAAGTAAAAATAAAAACAATACAAAAAGTATATTCCAAAATTAGAAGAAAAATATGGTAAAATGTCAAAGCATAAGAAAGAGCAACTTCTGTAAATAGCAATTAGTTATCGCATTTCAAGTTGGGTCAAGGATGAAAGTATATTTGGACACTTCAGCTACTAAGAAGCACCATGCCATACTTTAAATATATCATAATATGAAAATTATTAGTGGTTAACCATCATATGTGGGTTTAATGTTAATTTACCCATACATTTTATAGGCTACTCAAAATTAATAGGTGTGAAAATACCAGTAACTAAGTTCCGACATGGATAAATATTAGTATTCCTAACCAGGTCGGCTAGAGCTGATAAAAGTAAAACACACAAATTAAAGCATTACTACTACAGTACCACTGCAAGGGCGGACTAGTTAACACTACTGACTTACCAGAGACGTAATAGAAGCAATTTTATACAAAAAACAATAAGTACTTTCTTACAAAGTCTTGCAGTGCTAATGCACATTAGGTTTTGCATTAACTATTAACATATATATCAGAATAAATAATTAAGCAAAAGGAAATTTTACCAGTAAGCATGCAAGTCATACTAAAGCACCTATACAAACATGAAGCTTTCACTGATCTGCCTCGCATGATCTGAGACCAATCTAAGAAGCAGGAAAACACAGCACAGTACACGATCTATAACCAGATTAAGGGCGCAGGAGTAAAATTTGAGGAGCAATCGCGGAATCTACAGGGAAATATTGTACCTCCACGGTGTTGCCGACGAGGTAGGGAAGTTGCTTGTTGAGCTTAATTTTCTCCTGGTTCTCCTTGGCTCTCGAAGGTCTCCACTTCCAGGTTTGTCCGTTGCAGCTCGTCCTGCGCGCCGCCGTCGGCCGAGGGGTGAAACAGAAACGCCAACCGATCAGGCCTAAACCCAAACCCTAATAAGAAATACTCCCTCCGTTCGGAATTACTTGTCGTAGAAACGGATGTATCTAGATGTATTTTAGTTCTAGATACATCCATTTTCGAGACAAGTAATTCCGAACGGAGGGAGTAGAACAGAGGGGCGAGTCCCGCGAGACCCCCTGCTCAGCCCCGGCGGAGGCGAGGGGGGTCTGGGTTTGGTAGGGCGCGGCTTGCCTTGAGGACACGGGTCTCGTTGTCGAGGAGGCGGGAGGCCCGGCCGACGTCCTCGACGGACATGGAGGCCATCTGGTCGTCCTCCGCATCGTCAACGGCCATCGGCGCCGCCGCAGCGGGCGCGGGTGACGACATCGGCGTAGGGTTTAGGGGTGCGGCGGACGAGACGCGGCGTCGAGATAGAGTGAAGGAGGCGAGGAGAGAGACGGAGAGAGAGAAAGTTCGTTCGTGCTTTCTTTCTGGGCAGCTATCTGCGCCGGGGCACCGGCCCAATTGTTGGGCCGGTCGAGCCCGAACCGTCCGATGCGGTGCGCGTCAACCATCAGATCTGCGCGCAAGTGTGTACCTAATGAACCGTTGCAGCAAAAAATAGAATGTTTGTTGCAACCGTGCTAAGACGCGCCACAACGAGGAAAACAGGGGAGCTGGACCCCCCCCCCCCCCCCCCCCCGCGTCTGCTCGTCCCCAACCCGCGACGGCGGCGGCCGGATCCGCCGGTTTTTTGTTCCCCACGACCGAATCACCTCGAGGAGGGGCTCCCTCATCTATCAAGTGCCCTTGTACTTGCTTCAACCATGTCTTACATCCGTAATGACCTCCTTGCCGCCATGGATTTGGGCTCGAGCTCCGCTGCCGTTCATGGCCGAAGTCCACTGAGGAGGGAAGACCCTGGTAGTAGTGGACCAGTGCTGCAACGGTACTACAACCCTAGTGTGGTCTTCCAAGATGCAGCACGGCATGGCCGAGATGAAATTGATCTGGTATGAATTCCAATTGCAAACCCTAGATCCTTTTGTTCACAAAAATATTTTGCAACCTTTGATGAGCATGAGATTGAAAAGAGATGTTGTCAACATACTTGTGCTTGATTTTTGTGTAATATTACTGAGATGTTGTCAATTAATGCTAGTAAGATGTTTCTTCCTGCTGTCTGCTAGTAAAATGTTACAAGTATGCGTTGCATTTGCTACATGCTACTTGCTGGATGTTGCATGTTGCATCCTAAAATGCTGCATGCAGGAATTGTTTTGGAATTATGATTGCCATGCTGCGTTCACTTTTTTTGTTCGCGCTTTTTACGTGTTTTTTCACGCAGCAAAAAAATGACTTGGGTGCTGATTTTGTTGCAGAATGTTGCTGTTGAGCCATCAATTTTTCTTGATGATGATATGCAAAATGTTGTGCATGAAGAAGAAGAAGATCGCATTGATCTGAATGATACTCCGCGAAATGATAGTGACGATTCGTTGCAACTGAACACGGATGGTGTAGATCCAAATCATGGCAATGCCCGTGTGGCTAGTGACTATGCCAATGAAAATGCTGCAACACTTGTTGATGAACCGGATGAAGATATATCATCACAGCCAGTTGTCCCTTTTGTTGGAATGGTCTTTGACAATGTTGAAGAAGCTCAGCGCGTTTACAATGAATATGCCTCGAAGATGGCTTTGGTACTCGCATTGTGACATCAAAGTATAGTAGGAAAAATAGCTCGGGTCAGAAGTGCATTCTAATCTATAGAGTTTTTGAGTGCATACACTCACGGAAAAAATCCTTCGAAGAATGTTGGTGGTAGCATTTCTGATGGAGCTGCAACAAATGAGTGTGAAGATGTTGATATGAACTATGCGAGTTACAAAAAATCTCCAAGCAAACAAGCTGGCATCTATATGGATGTGAGCGACAAGAGGAAAAGAAACCCGTTGGAGCGGTATGATTGCAAGGCTCGTATGGGTGTTAACCTCAAAGACGGTAGCTGGGTTGTGACAGTTTTTGAGGTCGATCACACACACCAGCTGATGTTGCAAAGGGGGCGTCGGAGATTTTGCCGCTCTCACAGAAAGATCCCAGATGCAGACATGCAGTACATCACTTCACTGCACTATCACAACATATCAATGGCTAATATGATGGGCTTGCTTGGAGATGCACGGTGTTGGGATCCGAGGAGTTTGCCGTATGTGAAGACTGATGTGACAAATGCAAGAGCAAAGCTGTGAAGGGGCCTGTCAGAGCGTGATTTGGAGCTGACAATCGAGTACTTTGAGAGAAGACAAGTGGAGAATCCCAACTTCTTTTTCTGGAAGCTACAAGAAGATGGAGCTGTTAGGGCGCTTTTCTGGGTTGATGGGAGAACAAGGGCCTTGTATCCAAAGTACAAAGATTGTGTGTTTTTCGACACCACATTCTGCACAAATCGCTACAACTTGCCCTTTGCTCCGATTGTTGGCATTAACAACCACACACACACTGCTTGCTTGGGGTGTGCTTTGTTTCCTGATGAGACCATCAAAACTTTCAAGTGGGTGTTCCAGCAATGGATGTTGGCAATGAATAATGAGCATCCGTTGAACATTATGACTGATCAAGACCAGGCAATGGCTACAGCCATCTCAATGGTATTTCCAGATTCAACACATAGATGTTGCAAGTGGCACGTCTTCTGGGTTGCAAGGACAAAACTAGGGAAGATGCTGGGCAAGGATGAGCCTTTTGCAGAAGCATTCTATGGTTGCATTAATGGTTCAGATACCGTTGAGGAGTTTGAAGAACGGTGGAAGCAGATGGTCAAGTTGTTTGGTGTAGCTGATAAGAAACACCTCAAAAACATGTGGAACAGCAGGGAGACGTGGGCTCCTGTGTACTTTAGGAATAAGTTCTTCCCATTCACAGGAACAACTGGGCGCTCCGAGGGCCTGAATTCCTACTTCAAGACTTTAAATCATCATGGAGACTCGGTTTGGACATTTGTGCAACAGTTTGAGCTTTGCCAGGAGCTAATGCTTGATCGTGAAGACAATGCGGGCTTCATCAATGAAGCGACAAGGCCGCCACTCTGGGGCAAGTAAGTCCAAAGTCATGTAGCATTTTTTTTAGTTTTCCAGTACAGTTTGGTTGCAGCATTTGAATGAAACATATGTAGTAATTCTTATTGATGTTGGAAGCTTTTTTGTTTGCAGTTACAACATTGAAAAGTAGGCTGCAGATTTCTATACCAGAGAGGTATTTTCTAAGTTTCAGAAACTATTGGCTAAATCAACAGGCTATGGGCTGCAATACCAGCTGCAAGGGAATGTCATCTGGTTTCGCCTTGTTGCAAATGATGGCATCAACCCTAAAGTGTACACGGTGTGTGTTGCCCCTGAAGATCATACATACATGTGTAGTTGGAACATGTTTGAGATGTGTGGGCTGATCTGCCCACATATCATCCGTGTCATGGTGCACCTGAACGTGCAAGCGATACCTGCGAATGACATGCTTCCAAGATGGTCTAAGAGAGCAACCGACCTTGCACCTAAACCAGGCAATGGGCATAGAGCTATGCATTTCGGTGTCCCTGTAGGACCTTGAAGTATGTCTAGAGGGGGGTGATTAGACTACTTGACCAATTAAAAACTTAACCTTTTCCCAATTTTAGAGTTTGGAAGATTTTAGCAATCTTTGGACAGGTCAAGCAATCATCACACAAATCAAGCAAGCATGCAAAGAGTATATAGGCAGCGGAAATTAAAGCATGCAACTTGCAAGAAAGTAAAGGGAAGGGTTTGTAGGATTCAAACGCAGTTGGAGACACGGATGTTTTTGGCATGGTTCCGATAGGTGGTGCTATCGTACATCCACGTTGATGGAGACTTCAACCCACGAAGGGTAACGGTTGCGCGAGTCCACGGAGGGCTCCACCCAAGAAGGGTCCACGAAGAAGCAACCTTGTCTATCCCACCATGGCTGTCGCCCATGAAGGACTTGCCTCACTAGCGGTAGATCTTCACGAAGTAGGCGATCTCCTTGCCCTTACAAACTCCTTGGTTCAACTCCACAATCTTGTCGGAGGCTCCCAAGTGACACCTAGCCAATCTAGGAGACACCACTCTCCAAGAAGTAACAAATGGTGCGTTGATGATGAACTCCTTGCTCTTGTGCTTCAAATGATAGTCTCCCCAACACTCAACTCTCTCTCATAGGATTTGGATCTGGTGGAAAGAAGATTTGAGTGGAAAGCAACTTGGGGAAGGCTAGAGATCAAGATTCATATGGTAGGAATGGAATATCTTGGCCTCAACACATGAGTAGGTGGTTCTCTCTCAGAACTGGTAAGTTGGAAGTGTAGGTTTGTTCTGATGGCTCTCTCCACGAATGAAGAGGAGGTGGAGGGGTATATATAGCCTCCACACAAAATCTAACCGTTACACACAATTTACCAATCTCGGTGGGACCGAATCAACAAACTCGGTCAGACCGATTTAGTAAACCTAGTGACCGTTAGGATTTTCGGTGGGACCGAAATGCAACTCGGTAGGACCGATATGGTTAGGGTTAGGGCATAACGTAATCTCGGTGAGACCGATTACACAAACTCGGTGAGACCGATTTTGGTAATTAGCTAACCAGAGAGTTGGTCAGGTAAACTCGGTGGGACCGATTTGCTCTTTTCGGTGAGACCGAAATGTTACAAAAGGGAAACAGAGAGTTTACATTGCAATCTCGGTGGGACCGATCGCTCACTCCGGTTAGACCGAAACGTTACGAAGGGAAACAGAGAGATTACAATCCCATCTCGGTGAGACCGAGATCCCTATCGGTGAGACCGATTTGCCTAGGGTTTGTGGCAGTGGCTATGACATTTGAACTCGGTGGCGCCGGATAGAAAGAATCGGTGTGACCGATTTTGGCTTTAGGTTTAGGTCAAATGAGGATGTGAGAAAGTAGTTGAGGGTATTTGGAGCATATCACTAAGCACATGAAGCAAGAGGCTCATTAAGCAACACCTCATCCCTCCTTGATAGTATTGGCTTTTCCTATAGACTCAATGTGATCTTGGATCACTGAAATATAAAATATAGAGTCTTGAGCTTTTGAGCTTGAGCCAATCCTTTGTCCTTGATATTTTGAGGGATCCACTTTCATCATCCATGCCATGCCATTCATTGAGCTTCCTGAAATAATAGTCTTGGAATAGCATTAGCTCAATGAGCTATATGTTGTTATGAATTATCAAAACCACCTAGGGATAGTTGCACTTTCAATCTCCCCCTTTTTGGTAATTGATGACAACATATAGATCAAAGCTTCGACAAATGATAATAAGATTGATAAACATCGTCGCTTTGAGAAGTATGTGATAAGCAAGAGCTCCCCCTAAATTTGTGCATAGTTTAAGATTTGCTTTGGACTGCAAATGCACAAGGAATTAGGCTCATGGGTTACTCTTCCATGTCACATACATCTTGGTGGAGGGCTCAAAATAATAAAGATTTAATACATGCACTCATCACCAAGCAAAGTGAATGATCATATAAGGATAGGTAAGATAATATCATCAAACATGCATAAGTGTAGCTTATGATCAAACACATGATCATCAATGTCTCACAGGTAATTGCATAGTATCTCAAGCAATCAAAAAGCAAACAAGTTTAACCAAGAAGACAAGAGAGAACAAAAAACAGCAAATCTCTCTCTCGAAGCCTATGATCTATACATTTTTCTCCCCCTTTGGCAACAAGTTACCAAAAAGTTCATAGAAAATGCATAGTGCTAGATCGTCTCTCAGGCTTGGTCTTCAGGTGGTGGTGGTGTACGGATAACTCCAAGAATGAAGGCTTCTGTCGATGTAGATGGAGCTGGAGGAGTTGGTGCTGGAGCTGGTGCAGATGATGTGGCTCTTGTGTCTGTCACAGGCACTGCAGCTGACCTCTGAGCTCTAGGCACTCTGGCAAATGCATCAGTGGTTGTCTTGCCCTTCCTCTCCTGCATGTCATCCTGAAGCTGTTCCACAACAGACTGAATCTCAGTTACTTTGACATCAAGATCATAGAATTTTTGTTCCATGATCCTTTCCAGGCTCTCCTGGTTTTGAGTTAGGGTGGCCAACCCCTTCTCAATCCTCAGTGTTGATGCTATCAAGTAACCAAGCTGCTCCTGCTTGTTCTTCAAGAAATACTCAGATGCCTCCTCTTGAGTTGGCATCTTGGCAGCCTTCTCTTTCCTTGCTTTCTCCTTCTTCGCTTGAGCTTGCACTGATGATGGTTCATCCTCATTCATGACAACTTGATTGTCCTCAAAGTCT
Source organism: Triticum aestivum (assembly GCF_018294505.1). Taxonomy (NCBI): domain Eukaryota; kingdom Viridiplantae; phylum Streptophyta; class Magnoliopsida; order Poales; family Poaceae; genus Triticum; species Triticum aestivum. The sequence goes on along the minus strand of NC_057813.1, from coordinate 37,487,317 downwards.
GGATAGAGAGCAAAATGTTCTTTATCCAACTGATATTTTCCTGTGCCCATCTTTGAGTTAATCAACTCCTGAATCTGTGGGGCATATCCACAACTTCTCTTCTGGTCTGCTGCAGTCCTCTTGATAGTTTCAACCATAAGGCTCATGACCTTGAATTTCTGGGGCACATCAAATACATGTAGCAAGTTTATTGCATGCCCTCTAATCATGTTGTGATCACCTGATTTGGGCAAAAGAGTGTGCCTTAGGATCTGGTTGATCGTAGGCAGCCCTGACAGAAGAAAATGAACTGATCCAAACTTGAAAATCTCAAGTGCTTCATCAGGGATCTCCTTGTACATATGTGACATTGAGTTATGATCCATTTTCTTCTTGGCATAAATATCCAAGTCATCTTCACTCTCCTTTGGGGCATTGATCAGACTTGCCCATTCCTCAATGGTTGACTGGTATCTCGTTCCTTCAGACATCCAAACTATCCTGCCATCTGGATAGAAGTGTGTTGTGGAGTAGAATTGCATAATGAGTTCATCATTCCAGTTGGTGAGCTTCTGCCCAACAAAATCTGCAACTCCACAAGCAATGAAACTGTCTTGCACTCCAGGATAGTGTTCCTCATTTTCCTTCATGTAGGTCCAGTCGACCCACCTCATATCACACACTATGGGCTTCTTGTCCAACAAGATTGTCTCATAGAAGTCCTGCTGCTCCTTGGTGTGGAACCTGTAATCTACAGCAGTCCTTCTCCTGGTGGCATATGGATCTGACTCTCTCCATAGCCTCAACCCTGAGTCTCTCCTGATCTTCATGTTCTCAGCCACAGGATGAGCATCATTGTGGTCTGGGATCTTGGGTTTGAGCTTCCTTAAGATCTTCCCTTCTTCATCTTCCTCAGTAGCAACCTCAGGCATTGGGGCCTTGTTCTTCTCAGCTGCTGGTATACTCCTGGTATTTCTCTTTGGTGCAATCTTGGGCTTGGAGGCAGCTTTGGGTGCTTCTTTGGGCTTTGATGTTGCAGCCCCTGACTTTATAGCATCACCCATCAGCTTTTGTGCCTTGGGTGCTGGTTCAGCAACCTCTTCTCCCTCTTCCATCATGGAAGGTTGCCCAACAACTCCGGCCATGGCTTCTTGACCCTTTCCTTCCTTTTCTTTCCTTCTGCAGCTGGCTCTTTGGGATCAGGCTTTTCAGGTACTTGAGTTGATCCTCTGGCTTTGTACATTGGTTGTCTTCCTGCTGGCCTTTTGATCTTCATGCCTGGCTTTACTGCAGTTGAACTGAGCACCTTCTTGAGCACTACCTTCTTGGAAGTAGCCTCATCTTCAACAGCAACATAATCCTCATCCTCAGAGTCTGAGGTTCTCTTCCTTCTAGCTCTTGTGGCTGCTTTGGGCAAATTGCTTGGAGTGCTTCTGCTCCCTTCATCTGAGCTGCTAGAGGGAATAGTGCCCTCACTCATGTGAATCTGCTCTGCTGACCTGTTCTGACTATCACTTTGGTCCAACATGCTACAAATCACTGATTGCTGACCCTGTGAATAGTTATAGATGAGATAGAGTGGATGAGCATCACAAAATGCAGAGATTTTTGCAAAAGAATGATTCAAAAAACTTAGTTTTAGTTTCCACAGAAAGCATTTCGGATCTACCGATTTTCAAACTCGGTGATACCGAAGCAGTTTTGGAACCTAAACTAGTGAACTCGGTCAGACCGAGTCACAGTTCGGTGGCACCGAGACTGCTAGGGTTTCACAAAGTTCTAAAATCGGTCACACCGATTTGTAATTCTTGGTCAGACCGAGACTTACTAGTGCAATGGCATTAGCCAAATCGGTGGGACCGAGTTTTTCAACTCGGTGGGTCCGAGATGGTTTCGGCGGAAACCTAACCCTAAATTTTCGAATCCATCTATTCTAAGGATCACATTGACTGGATAGGAGTGTCTCAATCGTGGCAAGATGCATTACGAACACAATGTGCTGAGAATTAGATGAGGATAGCACTGTGATCGAGTTCATACCCTAGTTCGGCGGTGAACTCGCTACGGCGGCAACGGCGGAGAAGAAATCCGTTGACAGCGGCGGAGACCAGTGACAGGAGGCGGCTGGCGACGAAGTCGACGATCCATAGACCTAGTAGGCAGAGCGAGCTATGCGCGGGCGAGGAGTTTCGGAGAAAGTTTTCCAAAATTTGCCCGTGAGTATATATAGCCCGACACTGTCGGTGTGACCGAGTGGAACAACTCGGTGGCACCGAGATGCATAATTGTTAACAGCTACAGCAACTCGGTGTGACCGAAAAGTTCAAATCGGTTGCACTGATATTGAAAACCTAGATCGACTTAGTGATCTCGGTAGGACCGAAATGGAGGAATCGGTCAGATCAAAAATCACAAAGAAGTTTTGGAAGTTTAAGTCTATGACGAATCGGGGACTCCAAGTGCTCCTCACACAGAGTGGTTTGAATCTGACTTGATCAAATTTTGTGATGTAGCATGAACAGAGTTTGAGATGAGAAAAGCATAGATAGCTAGAGAAGGTTCTTAGGCATTCTTGTCCATCCACTTGGCCAAAGAAAAAGAAGCCAATCAATCAAAACAACAAGTGGATGTCCTTGAATGAGTAAAATATGCAACCAACATGCTCACACAATAAAATGACAAATGAAATATGTGGCAAAGCATGCACAACCAATTCTAGCATCTATCAAACAATTGGCAATGACTAGGTCATCTATATATGAGTATATTGACTTAGGAGTCAAATGAGAACATTTGATCATAGGTCATACTCATCGTTTAAGCTCAAGTGGGGTTACCACTTTTACATAATGCATTGATGTGTTCACATCATTAGAGTTGCTTTGACTCAATTCTTTAGAGTTAAGCTCCCCCTAGATGTGAGATCCCCCCTTAGAGGGATGAACTAACCTTGGGTTTTGTCGATGATGACTTCATGTAGGTGTTGAAGATGTGGATGCTCAATGTTGATGTAGATCTTTTGGAGCAATCCTTTGGAGTGAGTTGCACTTTCAATACCTACACGGGTTAGTCCCACAAGGAACAAACAAGAATATCCATAGACATAGAGTGATGCACACATAATATGATGTCCATGAAAACATTAGGTTACCTTGTCCCTTGCCTTACCAACATGAGGGTTTGTGACTCCTTGAACTAGTGCAAGATGTGGAAGTTGATTGCACTTGTCCTTGCCATAATGGTATGAGTGAAGAATGTTGGCGGAGTCACCCTCAAGAACTCTCTAGTTCTTCTTCTTCGGGATCCACATCATCTTGATGGGAATCCTTGGTGTAGTAGTTGTGCTTGATGAAGTAGAACTTGACGTAGTCTTGGGAACCCACTTGACCAAGGCCTTAGGTTCTTCTTCAAATGCATCAATCTCCTCTTGAAGCTTGTCCTTGCCTTTATTCTTGTGGTCTTGTGGTGGAAGATCATCTTGTGCTTGTGTCCCCTTGAAGGAAGTAGGATCATACTTCTCTTGTTGAGGAACAAACTTCGTCTTGGGGTATTGATCTTATTCCCACTCAACTCCATTGGCATTGAACTTTCGTTCAAAACCAACACCTTGATTCTTCCGGTGCCTTCCTTGCTTGCGTACAATTTCCTCGAATTGCTTACTCCCGGCAAGGCTCTTGTATACACCTTTCTCTATAATTCCCTTCAATAAGCTATTTTCTTGCTCAAGTGTAACTTGGCTAAGAGTATCATTAGTGGAATCAAGAGAATTACTAGAAGCAACAATATTGGATTTAGCATAATCATTGTTACTACTAGAGGAAGAATCTTTCTTATTCTTGTTACTAGACTTGACTTGAGGCATGTAAGTAGATAAGAGTAAACGCTTGGCAATATAAGAAGAACTTTTCTTGCGAAGATCATCATTGATTGCCTTTAAGAACTCATGCTCTTGCTCAAGATTGAGCTTTTCAAAGCGTAACTTCTCATGAGCCCTTAAAAGTTCTCGATGATTTTCGAAGATAGTTTCATGAGCTAACTTAAGAGTGTTTAGTTCTTTAGTTAGAAGCTCAATCTTCTCCTTATCATTGTCATTCGTTTTATCTTGTTTAGCATAATTAATTGACGTTTCATCATAGTATTCATCACTAGAGTTGTCAACAAGTAAATCATCATCACCTAGCAAGTCATCTTCATCACTATCGAAATCAACATACTCGGGATGAGTTACCTTAGGGCCTTTAGCCATGAAGCATCTTCCAATTCCTTCATTTGGTGAGTCAAATATGTCATAGGAGTTGGTTGACACAAGTGCTAGACCGGCAACACCTTCATCTTGAGTATGTTCAGAGTCGGAGTGATAGCTTCTCTCGGAGTGATGCTCAGAGTCGGAACCGGATACCCATTCACCAACATGAGCTTGATCTCTTCGTTTTGTGTAGCTCTTTGATGACTTATCCTTCCTTTCTGAATCTTTGCTTCTCCATGAGGGTCTTCGTTCATAACGATCATCTCTACTCCTTCTCTCTCTTGGTGGTGATTCTTCTCTTCTACTTCTTCTCTTTGGAGAATCTTCTCTTATTTTGTAGGGTGCCGTACACTCATTGGAATAGTGTCCGGGTCTCCCACAATTGTAGCAATTGTGCTCTCGACTGGAAGATCTCTTGTCATTGTAGGACCTTGACTTAGAGCTTCTTTCTTTGCTTCTATTCTTGTAGAATTTGTTGAAATTCTTCACCATTAAGCTCAAATCTTCATTGAAGGTTTGTTTCTCACTTGATGATGTGGGGGCTTCACATGAGGCTTTGTAAGCACCACTTAACTTGTTGTGAAGTTCCTCCTTATCCTTGAGTGACATCTCATGAGCAACAATTCTACCAATGACCTCCGTTGGCTTGAGATTCTTGTAATTGGGCATCATTTGAATTGATGTGCACACGGTATCATATTTTCCATCCATTGCTCTTAGGATCTTTGAGGGAGTCCTGGATTAGGGGGTGTCCGGATGGCCGGACTATGACCTTTGGCCAGACTCCCGGACTATGAAGATACAAGATTGAAGACTTCGTCCCATGTTCGGATGGGACTTTCCTTGGCGTGGAAGGCAAGCTTGGCGATACGATATGTAGATCTCCTCCCATTGTAACCGACTCTGTGTAACCCTAGCCCTCTCCGGTGTCTACATAAACCAGAGAGTTTTAGTCCATAGGACGAACAACAATCATACCATAGGCTAGCTTCTAGGGTTTAGCCTCTCTGATCTCGTGGTAGATCAACTCTTGTACTACCCATATCATCAATATTAATCAAGCAGGAGTAGGGTTTTACCTCCATCGAGAGGGCCCGAACCTGGGTAAAAACATCGTGTCCATTGTCTCCTATTACCATCCGCCTAGACGCACAGTTCGGGACCCCGTACCCGAGATCCGCCGGTTTTGACACCGATATTGGTGCTTTCATTGAGAGTTCCTCTGTGTCGTCACCTTTAGGCCCGATGGCTTCTTCGATCATCAACCACGACACGGTCCAGGGTGAGACTTTTCTCCCCGGACAGATCTTCGTGTTCGGCGGCTTCACACTGCGGGCCAATTCGCTTGGCCATCTGGAGCAGATCGAAAGCTACGCCCCTGGCCATCAGGTCAGATTTGGAAGTTTAAACTACACGGCTGACATCCGCGGGGACTTGATCTTCGAAGGATTCGAGCCACGGCCGAGCGCACCGCGCTGTCACGATGGGCATGATCTAGCTCTGCCGCCGGACAGCGCTCAGAGCGCCGCTCAGATGTCCGCTTCGACCCTTAGCTCGGAGCCGACCGCGCCAATCAGGGACGGACGGTTGGACGCCGCCCCGGAAGCTGCAATCTCTACGGTGATCGAGCCGAATACCAGCCCAGTCCTTTGTGAGGCCTGTGACTCCAAGGTGCCGGACTCCTTTCCGGACTCCGAATCTTCCGCACCCCTTCCGATCGAACCCAATTGGGCTCCGATCATGGAGTTCACCGCCGCGGACATCTTTCAGCACTCGCCCTTTGGCGACATCCTGAATTCACTAAAGTCTCTCTCTTTTTCAGGAGAGCCCTGACCGGACTATGGTCAGCAAGGTTGGGATGCGGACGATGAAGAAATTCGAAACCCACCCACCACCCACTACGTAGCCACTGTCGACGATTTAACCGACATGCTCGACTTTGACTCCGAAGACATCGACGGTATGGACGCCGATGAAGGAGACGACCAAGAACCAGCACCTATAGGGCACTGGAAAGAGACACCTCGTCATATGACATATACATGGTGGACACCCCAAAAGCAGGGAATGGCGATGAAAAAACGGAGGATGACCCCTCCAAGAAACAACCTAAGCGCCGGCGTGAGCGGCGCCGCTCTAAATCCCGCCAAAGCAAAAATGGCGAGTCCGGCGCTGGAGATAACAACACCCCGGACAGTGTCGAAGACAACCCCCTCCAGCAGGATTCAGCGTAGGAGGACGGAGAAGCCAGTCCTCATGAGAGAGCGGCAGACAGTGAGGTCGAGGATGAAAATTATATGCCTCCCTCCAAAGACGAGGCAAGCCTCGACGACGACGAATTTGTCGTGCCAGAGGATCCCGTCGAACAAGAGCGTTTCAAACGCAGGCTTATGGCCACGGCAAGCAGCCTCAAGAAAAAACAGCAGCAGCTTAGAACTGACCAAGATTTGCTAGCCGACAGATGGACTAAAGTCCTGGCGGCCAAAGAGTACAAACTCGAACGCCCCTCTAAGAGCTACCCAAAGTGCAGGCTGCTACCCCAACTAGAGGAAGAAGCAACTAAACCTACATCACCAACGTATGATGCGGCCGATCGGCCACCCCGTGGCCGCGATAGAGAGGCCTTTCGGCCCTCAACTCAAGCCGCACCCTGACGCCGCTCAAAAAATACCAGGGCATGGGGAAACGCACCAGACCTGTGAGACATATTGGAGGACAAGGCAAGGAAAACAAGATCAATCTACGGATCGCGTGGGCTCCCCACGTCACGTGACGATAACTGTCATGCCGGATATGGCAAATACGGCCAGGCCGAACACAACAGACAAATCTCATCCGAGCTACGTCGTGATATAGCCCAGTACAGAGGCGCCGCACACCCACTATGCTTCACAGACGAAGTAATGGATCATCAAATCCCCGAGGGTTTTAAACCCGTAAACATCGAATCATACGATGGCACAACAGATCCTGCGGTATGGATCGAGGATTATCTCGTTCATATCCACATGGCCTGTGGTGATGATCTACACGCCATTAAATACCTCCCGCTCAAGCTTAAAGGACCAGCTCGGCATTGGCTTAACAGCCTGCTAGCAGAGTCAATTAGTTGCTGGGAGGACCTGGAATCCGCATTCCTTGACAACTTCCAGAGCACTTATGTGCGACCACCAGACACCGATGACCTAAGCCACATAATTTAGCAGCCAGAGGAATTGGCCAGACAATTCTGGACGCGGTTCCTAACCAAGAAAAATCAAATAGTCGACTGTCCGGACGCAGAGGCCCTTGCAGCCTTCAAGCACAACATCCGAGACGAATGGCTTGCCCGGCACCTAGGACAGGAAAAGTCGAAATCTATGGCAGCCCTCACGACACTCATGACCCGCTTTTGCGCGGAAGAAGACAGCTGGCTAGCTCGTAGCAATAACATAACCAAGAGCCCTGGTAACTCAGATACCAAGGACAACAATGGCAGGTCACGCTGTAACAAGCACAAGCGCCACATTAACGGCGATAATACTGAGGATACGGCAGTTAATGCCGGATTCAGAGGCTCTAAACCCGGTCAGCGGAAGAAGCCATTCAAAAGAAATCCTCTGGGCCCATCCAGTTTAGACCGGATACTCGATCGCTCGTGCCAGATACACGGCACCCCCGAACAACCAGCCAATCACACCAACAGGGATTGTTGGGTGTTCAAGCAGGCAGGCAAGTTAAGTGCCGAAAACAGAGACAAGGGGCTGCATAGCGATGAGGAGGAGGAGCCCCGGCCGCCAAACGACAGAGGACAGAAGGGCTTCCCCCCACAAGTGCGGACGGTGAACATGATATACGCAACCCATATCCCCAAAAGGGAGCGGAAGCATGCCCTCAAGGACGTCTATGCATTGGAGCCAGTCGCCCCAAAGTTCAACCCATGGTCCTCCTGCCCAATCACTTTTGATCGAAGGGACCACCCCACTAGCATTCGTCACGGCGGATTCGCCGCATTGGTCCTAGACCCAATCATTGACGGATTTCACCTCACTAGAGTCCTTATGGATGGCGGCAGCAGCCTGAACCTGCTTTATCAGGATACAGTGCAAAAAATGGGTATAGATCCCTCAAGGATCAAACCCACAATGACGACCTTTAAAGGCGTCATACCAGGTGTAGAAGCCAGCTGTACAAGCTCAGTTACACTCGAAGTGGTCTTCGGATCCCCGGATAATTTCTGAAGCGAAGAGTTAATCTTCGACATAGTCCCGTTCCGCAATGGCTATCACACCCTTCTCGGGCGAACCGCATTCGCAAAATTTAATGCGGTGCCGCACTACGCATATCTCAAGCTCAAGATGCCAGGCCCTCGCGGAGTCATTACGGTCAATGGAAACACCGAACGCTCTCTCCGAACATAGGAGCACACGGCGGCCCTAGCGGCGGAAGTACAAAGTAGCCTCTTAAGGACATTCTCCAATCCGGCTGTTAAACGTCCGGATAACATCAAGCGCGCCTGAAGTAACCTACAACAAAACCGGCTGGCATGTTCAGAGCAAGCATAGCAGTGCGGCCCCAACCCCAACCCTCGCGAGATTGCGATAACAGTACCACACGTACATAACTACGCTCTAGAAATACCATGGGCATAAGGGGAGGGGCACAACCACGGCACGCCCAGAATGCGGCTCAACCGCACTAGGGGCTCCCGATTTTGCCATTTCTTCTTCTTCTTTATTTATATATATATATATATATATATATATATATATATATATATATATATATATATACACTTTCAGGACTCCACTATTCGGAAGGCCTGTCGGACAATACACTCGCCGAACACACGACACAACAACCATAGGGACAACAAGCCACGTCAAATGTCCAGGTGGTCTCTATAACGAGCTAAATACCTGTCTTACTTAAAGTCTCACAGCTTGCCCCTGGAGGGGGAAATGTCAAATAATCCCATCTCTTGCTTATCGCACTATTTGTATCATTCTGCTTTCATAGCGGCCCTTTAAATAACAATACATAGCTCTTGTTTGTTATTGTATTCATTCATTTTTATATAAATATGTTCAGTCATGACATTATGCAACCGGACACTTTGGTCCGGCCAATACACCAGGGGCTTATGTACCCCATAATACGGTGTGAGAAGACCGAACACTCTCATGAGTGCGGCACCCCCAACTTATAGCATTATATGCATCGGCTCCGAATCATGTCTTGGGTCAATAGTTGGGTTTGGCCGGCTCCCATGTTTTGGTACCTTACGTTCCGGAATGTCGGCTAAGGTAGCACTGGGAGAACTACTGCGATTGTGCCCCAGTTGAGCTGGGTTAACACCTCAGTAGAGAAAGCTAAAACTGACTGTCATGATAGGGCGAGAGACCGGTCGCTGTTCGAGAGGTTTTTCGAGTCCCTAAAGACTTATGCCGCTTAGAGCGAGGAGCTAGATTTATCCGGCCTAGGCATGGATAGCGCCCCGAACTCGGTCTTCCGAATACTAGGGGCTTCGCCGAAATTTAAAATTATAGAATTCTACGGCTAAGTGAGAGTGATAAAGTGTTAGAAGTCCGACGGTCTTGTTTGTTGTGCTGAGCGCCTCCCTAGATGGACCCAATAATGGTAAAAAGAGCGCTCAGGTTTATCCCGAACACCCCAACACTCGTGGCATGGGGGTAGAAGCCGACGACTTGCATCTCTCAGATTTCATAAACGGCCGCACAGAAGGTAATATATTTTAAATTCAAAAAGTGTTGCTTAGCGCATATGAACAAGTTTTCAGCGCACAGGATAAACACGAGCGAGTTTACTCAAAAATTACATCCCCAGTACATTCATTCGCTACAAGACGGGCACCCTTCAGGACGCCCTCATAATACATCTCGGGCCTGCGATGCTCCTTCCCCTCCGGTGGCCCATCATTCACCAGCTTCTCAGCATCCAGCTTTCCCCAGTGCACTTTAGCACGGGCAAAAGCCCTACGGGCGCCCTCGATGCACACAGAGCGCTTGATGACTTCAAGCCGTGGACAGGCATCCACCAGCCACTGCACCAGCCCAAAGTAGCTCAAAGGCATGACCTCCCCAGGCCACAGCCGGCCTATCAGGCCCTTCATGCCCTGTTCGGCTGCCTTATGAAGCTCGACTAGCTGCTTCAACTGGTCGCTCAAGGGCACCGGGGATTCGGCCTCAGCATACTGGGACCAGAACACCTTCTCCCTTGAGCTTCCTTCCTTGGCCCGGTAGAATGCGGCCGCATCGGATACACTGCGGGGCAGCTCTGCGAATGCTCCTGGAGACCTCCGGATTCGGGTAAGTAATAGGTAATTTACTTTCACGTGCTTGCTTTGCATAAAGAATGCCTTACCCGTCGCAATCTTTTTCATCGCCTCAATCTCCTAGAGGGATTTTTGGGCCTCGGCCTTGGTAGATTTGGCCCTTTCAAGTGTCGAGGCAAGCTCGGACTCTCGAGTCTTCGAGTCAAGCTCTAACCTCTCATGTTTTTTCACAAGAGCATCGAGCTCTTGCCGCACCTCCTCCACCCACGCCTCTTGCTTTTCTCGCTCAGTGCGCTCCATGGCCGCATTGTCTTCGGCCTTGGAAAGCGCTTCCTTCAGGGTTGCCACCTCGGATGTGGCCCCTGCAACATTCATGTTGGTCCTGTCATTATTTGCAACCAGGTATTTTTTATATACTTACATAAGGTATTACATACCTTCCTTGTCCTCGAGCTGCTTCTTGGCACGGCCGAGCTCGTTCTCGGACCGCTCGAGGCTCTGCTTCAATGCATCGACCTCTGCAGTCAGTGTGGCAGAGGTCAGCAGCGTAGCCTGCATTCCCATATTGACATATTTATGATAGACTCCTGCTTATATCTTTTTTAGATCCTCAGTCCGGCTTTTCTTTCCGAACACCAAACTGAGCATCAGGGGCTACTGTCTATGCGGTAACATTTTTATATGTTTTAAATACATACCTCAAAGCCTGTTAGAAGGCTGGTACAGGCTTCTGTCAGCCCGCTCTTGGCGGACTGAACCTTCTGAATCACCGCACTCATAACAGTGCAGTGCTCCTCGTTGATGGAGGCGCCGTTAAGCACCTCCAGCAAATTTTCCGACGCATCCGGTTGGATGGAGACCGTCGGCGTTGTAGGCTTGTCCTTCTTGCGAAGGGGCCGCCTGCCGGACTCCGGAACCACTGAAGGTTCCGGAGCGGTGTCCGGCCCAGGGCCGGACTTAGAACCCTCTAGGGCTTCATCCCCTTTGGGCTTGGAGTCCGGGAGGTCGCCTTGCGGCGCCTCCAGGACCACCTCCTCCTGGTTTAGTCCCTTTTGGGACTCCACCTCAGCATCGTCCGTAGGGAGAGGGGAGGAGGCCGTCGGGAGTGAAGCGCTATTCACGTCCGACGAATCCAGGGAGCCACTCGACGAATCGCCGAGCTGAGCCTTGGGCGGGCTGCATAATTGAATTCGGCATCAGATGGTACTGTACAATAGGGGAACGCCATAAGTTATTCTGGTATCCGGATACTTACGATTTTGCCAGGGGCTTGACCCTAGATGGACATTCCTCTCCGTCGTCTTCGGTGTTGGAGGCGTAGTCCGGTAGAAGGGTCCTCCCCTTCTTGGACCCACCGGCCTCCCTAGTTGGGGCGGCCTTCCTTTTCTTTCCTCCCCCCACTGAAGGGGGAGAGGCTTCTTCTTCCTCCTCCTCGTCTTCAGAGGCGGAGGGTGCTTCGGGGTCGTCGGGCAATGAATCCGACACCACCAAGCGTCGGGAACTCTTTCGAGTCCCCGTTGCCTTCTTCTTAGCCTTCTTCTCCGACACCATGTGAGGTGCCGGAACCAGCAGCTTCGTCAAGCGTGCATCTGCTGGGCCTTCGGGCAAAGGGGTCGGACAGTTAAACTGTTCGGACGTCCTCTTCCAGTCCTGTTAAAGGAGCGGGAGTTTAGATCCTGCATAGAGTCAAACTATGAAAATCGAGTATCCTGTAAAGGATAAAAACAAGCTTACTTCGGTGGCTTGGCGCTTGGCGCAGAATCCGCGATCCTCGGTGATGGGAGGGGAGACCTCGGAGCTCTTGAATAGCACCTTCCAGGCGTCCTCGTGCTTTGTGTCGAAGAGCCTGGACAAAGTCTGGTGCTGAGCCAGGTCGAACTCCCACAAGTTGAAAGCCCGTTGTTGACACGGGAGGATCCGGCGGAAGAGCATGGCCTGGATTACGTTGATAAGTTTAAGCTTCTTGTTCACCAGGTCTTGGATGCAGGTTTGGAGTCCGGCCACCTCTTCCGGATTACCCCACAACAGGCCCGTCTCCTTCCAGGACGTGAGCCGGGTGGGGATGCCAGATTGGAATTCGGGGGCTGCTGCCCACTCAGGGTCATGCGGCTCGGTGATGTAGAATCACCCCGATTTCCACCCTTTGATGGTTTCTATGAAGGAGCCCTCAAGCCATGTGATGTTGGGCATCTTGCCCACCATGGCGCATCCGCACTCCGCTTGCCGACCGCTCACGACCTTCGGCTTGACGCTGAAGATCTTTAGCCATAGGCCAAAGTGAGGCTTGATGTGGAGGAAGGCCTCGCACACGACGATAAACGCCGAGATGTTGAGGATGAAGTTCGGGGCCAGATCATGGAAATCCAGGCCGTAGTAGAACATGAGCCCCCGGACAAATGGGTGAAGTGGGAAGCCCAGTCCACGGAGGAAATGGGTAAGGAACACCACCCTCTCATGGGGCCTAGGGGTGGGGATGAGTTGCCCCTCATCTGGAAGCCGGTGCGCGATGTCGTTAGACAAGTATCTGACCTTCCTCAACTTTTTGATGTGCCCCTCCGTAACGGTGGAGGCCATCCATCTACCTCCTGCTCCGGACATGATTGGAGAAGGTTGAGGTGGGAAGTGCGGACTTAGGCGCTGGAGCTCGAGTGCGCAGGAATGGATAAGGGTAGATCCTTATCCCCTTATATGGGCGGCCAAAACTATGAGCCACCACCAGCCTAGTAAAACTCGCTTATCTCCCAAGCGCCGCGATTAATGGCGCGGTTGGGTTACCCACACCCGTATTGATGAGAATCCTGGAATAAGGGGACATGATCTCTGCTTTGACAAGACGTACCAAAGAAACCGCCTCGCTAAACGCGTTGAGGTGGAACAGTAAAACGATTCGAATAAAGGCTTGGCCGTAGCGTGATGTCACACTACGGAATACGTCAGCAGATTATATTTGTGTAAATATTATTCTCTCTACGGTGGTATGTGGAACTTATTTTGCAGAGCCGGACACTATCCTTGTGTTCAAACATCTTCTATGAAGTATTCGGAGGAGGAACCCGCCTTGCAATGCCGAACACAATTTGCGCGCCGGACTCGTCGTCATTGAAGCCTGGTTCAGGGGCTACTGAGAGAGTCCTGGATTAGGGGGTGTCCGGATGGCCGGACTATGACCTTTGGCCGGACTCCCGGACTATGAAGATACAAGATTGAAGACTTCGTCCCATGTCCGGATGGGACTTTCCTTGGCGTGGAAGGCAAGCTTGGCGACATAATATGTAGATCTCCTCCCATTGTAACCGACTCTATGTAACCCTAGCCCTCTACGGTGTCTATATAAATCGGAGAGTTTTAGTCCATAGGACGAACAACAATCAACCATAGGCTAGCTTCTAGGGTTTAGCCTCTCTGATCTCGTGGTAGATCAACTCTTGTACTACCCATATAATCAATATTAATCAAGCAGGAGTAGGGTTTTACCTCCATCGAGAGGGCCCGAACCTGGGTAAAAACATCGTGTCCCTTGTCTCCTGTTACCATCCGCCTAGACGCACAGTTCGGGACCCCCTACCCGAGATCCGCCGGTTTTGACAACGATAATCTTCTTGATGATGAATATGTCGGTCATCTCTTCACTCCCTAAGCCGGCAATCTCATTTGTGATAAGACCAAGCCTAGAGTACATTTCAGCGACACCTTCACCATCCTTCATTTTGAACTTGTCAAGCTGACTTTGGAGCACATCCAACTTGGATTCCTTGACGGAGTCGGTACCTTCATGCATATCAACCAAAGTGTCCCAAATTTCCTTTGCATTCTCAAGACGGCTGATTTTGTTGAATTCTTCGGGGCACAATCCATTGAAGATGATATCACAAGCTTGAGCATTGTATTGCAGATCTTTAATTCTTCCACATTAGCTTCACGGTTCGGCTCTCTCCCATCAAAGAATTCATCTTGCAAGCCAATACAAATAATAGCCCAAACGGCGGGGTTATGTCCAAGAATATGCATTTTCATCTTATGCTTCCAACTAGCAAAATTAGTTCCATCAAAGTAAGGACCTCTACGGTGATAATTTCCCTTGCTAGACGCCATACTCTCCTAGGTTGTGAAACCAAGGCTATGACCACCAAAAGCTATGGAAATCAAAGCAAATGGAGACCTAGGCTCTGATACCACTTGTAGGACCTTGAAGTATGTCTAGAGGGGGGGTGATTAGACTACTTGACCAATTAAAAACTTAACCTTTTCCCAATTTTAGAGTTTGGCAGATTTTAGCAATCGTTGGACAAGTCAAGCAATCATCACACAAATCAAGCAAGCATGCAAAGAGTATATAGGCAGCGGAAATTAAAGCATGCAACTTGCAAGAAAGTAAAGGGAAGGGTTTGGAGGATTCAAACGCAGTTGGAGACACGGATGTTTTTGGCGTGGTTCCGATAGGTGGTGCTATCGTACATGCATATTGATGGAGACTTCAACCCACGAAGGGTAACGGTTGCGCGAGTCCACGGAGGGCTCCACCCAAGAAGGGTCCACGAAGAAGCAACCTTGTCTATCCCACCATGGTCGTCGCCCACGAAGGACTTGCCTCACTAGCGGTAGATCTTCACGAAGTAGGCGATCTCCTTGCCCTTACAAACTCCTTGGTTCAACTCCACAATCTTGTCGGAGGCTCCCAAGTGACACCTAGCCAATCTAGGAGACACCACTCTCCAAGAAGTAACAAATGGTGCGTTGATGATGAACTCCTTGCTCTTGTGCTTCAAATGATAGTCTCCCCAACACTCAACTCTCTCTCATAGGATTTGGATCTGGTGGAAAGAAGATTTGAGTGGAAAGCAACTTGGGAAGGCTAGAGATCAAGATTCATATGGTAGGAATGGAATATCTTGGCCTCGGCACATGAGTAGGTGGTTCTCTCTCAGAACTGGTAAGTTGGAAGTGTAGGTTTGTTCTGATGGCTCTCTCCACGAATGAAGAGGAGGTGGAGGGGTATATATAGCCTCCACACAAAATCTAACCATTACACACAATTTACCAATCTCGGTGGGACCGAATCAACAAACTCGGTCAGACCGATTTAGTAAACCTAGTGACCATTAGGATTTTCAGTGGGACCGAAATGCAACTCGGTAGGACCGATATGGTTAGTGTTAGGGCATAACGTAATCTCGGTGAGACCGATTACACAAACTCGGTGAGACCGATTTTGGTAATTAGCTAACCAGAGAGTTGGTCAGGTAAACTCGGTGGGACCGATTTGCTCTTTTCGGTGAGACCAAAATGTTACAAAAGGGAAACAGGGAGTTTACATTGCAATCTTGGTGGGACCAATCGCTCACTCCGGTTAGACCGAAACATTACGAAGGGAAATAGAGAGATTACAATCCCATCTCGGTGAGACCGAGATCCCTATCGGTGAGACTGATTTGCCTAGGGTTTGTGGCAGTGGCTATGACATTTGAACTCGGTGGCGCCGGATAGAAAGAATCGATGTGACCGATTTTGGCTTTAGGTTTAGGTGAAATGAGGATGTGAGAAAGTAGTTGAGGGTATTTGGAGCATATCACTAAGCACATGAAGCAAGAGGCTCATTAAGCAACACCTCATCCCTCCTTGATAGTATTGGCTTTTGGGATAGTTGCACTTTCAGTCCCCACGACAAACACCCTAAAGTTTAACTCTCTCTGCTGAAAGTTTGGGGAACTTGCTTCTGATGCATGCTTCAATGATGAAGCTTATAGTTTTGTCTCTGTGCTAATTGATTAGGGCGGTGTTGGGATTGCTGCGATTAAAGCTAGAGCGACCGATGGGGTTGCAGGAGACGAAGAAGCCCAAGGTCGTGCAGCAAATGAACAAGTCTCAGGGGGTCCAAGTACAAGGCAGCAGGATCCACCCCCCGTAGGACTACGAAACCCACCAAAGTCAGCAAAGAAGGGGACGCCAAAAGAAAAAGAGAAGCGAAGGAAGCCACTAATTGAGCTTCGAGAAGATGAAATGAAGAAGAAAGCAAAGAAGGACGCAGCGAAAACGAAGAAAGCTCCAAAGCCAATGGAAAAGAAGACTCCATGCAAATATTGTGAAGATGAGGATCACAACATGAAGAACTGCCAACTCCTTGCCGCTTTTCTTGCTGCGAGTGCGAGCGCGAAAGCTCCGGGTGTCGGCCCAATCCTTACACTTTAGGATGTTTCGTGAGGGAAAAACTTGATGAATTACCTTGTAACACCCCATGTCTTATGATAAAAAGTTGTGTTGACTAGTTGCGAATGTTTGTGTTTTGGGATTGCAACATATTACTACATGTGTGGTTTCAAAATGCAGAATGTTGGTTTTTTAATTATGATGGTTCCAACTTCTAATTTTTTTTGTAAAATAGTACTCAATGGTTGTTGTTACCATAGCTTGATTCATTTTTAAAAAGGGAACATGGTTGAAGCTTTTGAAAAGCATGGTTGTAGCTTTTGAAAAACATGTTTGAAGCTTTAAGGAAACATGGTTGTAGCTTTTGAAAAACATGGTTGAATCTTTTTGAAATTATGGTTGAAGCTTTTAGGAAACATGGTTGAAGCTTTTTCAAACAATGGTTGAAGCTTTTTTAAACATGCTTGCAGCAAAAATAATGGTTGAAGCTTTTAGGAAACATGGTTGAAGCTTTTTTAAACATGGTTGAAGAAAAATAACAAGTATGAAAAGGAAAAGCCTTGAATGATATAAAGTGTTGATTTTTCTATGCAGCAAGAGTTGGGGAAGGAAGCTTATTTACATTATGCTTCCAGCAAAAATATCATAGGGATGTAGCTAATTTGCAGGTAAAATGTAGATTTTGGCCCTGCAACAAATCTAACAGAAGGTTGTAGCTATTTTTTGTGAGCTTCCAACAATTTTACTGTGACAATGCAGCATCCACATATTGTTTTCATGAAAAAGGTTTCAAGGGGAAAATTGCACAGAGATTCCCTTGAAACTTCTATGGATGAAGCTCATAACCAGCAAAACAATAAACGGTTGTCAATGCATGATCATGTTGGCAAGCAGAAGATCACATCCATTAAAAACGGAAGAAGTGCTTCATCCAAAAAGATCAAGTTATCGTCGGTTTACATACCAAAAGAACACATATGTTTATCGAAGGTATCATCAGTTTACATACGAACGCGCACTACTCTAATACTATCAGAACGCTACCACCTCAGACATGATTCTAGACCTAATGAAAGAAACGAGCTTGATCGTCTCGAACCCTCCCACAAATTAAGCCGCCAACTCTTCCTTGAATGCCCGCTCCATTAGGGCATTGTTCATTGGGTGAGTGCAAAGGTTATGCGCCACATCCATGCGGTATCGCGCCACGTCTTCGTGTAAAAATGAATGAAAAAAGTAAGCAAGTATGATACTAATTATTCTTGTGTTGCATGGGTATTGAAAACAAAGAAAGTAGATTGCAACAAAATGACAAGAAAAACAAATGTGTACCTGCTTGAACTCTTTCATTGACTTCCCATCAAAGTTCTCCACATATTTGAGCCCGAAAAAGCCACAATCACATCTGTGAGATAAAAAAAAGTTCTCCTTCATAGTTCCGATGCATAGTTGAAACAACAAATTGTTGAAATGGAACACATGATTGAAGCAAAATTCAAAAAGAAAACTCACAGATTATCTTGCTTTGGGTAATCCTCTACGTCAACACGGGCGAAGGATCCAACATTGACATTGAATTCGCTGTACTCTTGTGCGAGGGGTGCAAAGTTTGTGATCTACCACCGAAAAACACGCACCAAAGTTTGAAAAAATAGGATGAGGTGTGTGAAGATGACAACAGGGCATTTATGTAGATGAATCAAAGGGAAAACAGAAAAATAAAAATAGAGAGCATGAGCCTACCAGGTTATTGGCCTGCTTCTTCAAAGGAGATTGTTTTCCTTTTGAATGGATTGAGTCAAATACATTCCACTTCTTGTATAGCAAGTTTGCACAAACAATTATCCAATGCTTTTCATGAACAATTATGACAAAAAGCTGTAAAACACAAAAGAAAGGCAAAAAAGGTACTCAGAACATGTAAAAAATGTTACAGCCTAGTAGGAATGAACGTATGCTTTCCAATGTTGTAACTGCAAACAAAAAAGCTTTCAACATCAACTAGAATTGATACATATGTTTCAAAGAGATGTTGTCAGCATCAATAATAATTGCTACATATGTTTCGAAGGAAATGCTACATCATTGGATCATATTTTGAAAGTATTTGGGGTGTGAAACAAAAGTAGGCTCTCGGGAAACTTACGAGGTCATATTTATTTGCCTTGAACTTTGTCACAACCCTTTCAAGCTTGGGTATGAGTTTTGCTGGTTGGAAGGTTGTTGGGTCTTGTTTTAGTAGGATCTACTTGAAAGACACCTCAAAATGGTTAGTGTGTGTTGCAACAAAAAATGTGAAGAAAAAAGGAATGAAGCATTGCTTGTTTTTGCAAAAACTTACCCCCGCGTGGACTGAGAACATGTATTTCTTCAGATTAGTACCACTTGCTGCACGGGATGCTATGTTGTTCATCTTGATACATAGGGACATAACCTCATCATTCATATCCCCGCGAGGCTTGAAGCATACCAGGAATTTCTTGTATCCAATGTAAAATCCACCTATCTTGATGAAAGGTGTACTGTTACCATAGATGCAACCGAATGAATCATTTGTTTCGAGCAGAAAAAAAATAAAAAACAGAAAGCAAAAAGAGATAGGGCTTAGGTAGCTCACACTTGTTCATTAGCATGTGATCTCCTCAATGGTTTCCCATGCTTTACATACTTCTCATACGTGGCTGCAGCTGCATCGACCTTTTGCTTCTTTGCCTTGGTATTTTTTACGGCTGGAACTTTGGCCATCCTCTTCTTCCTAGTGTTCTTGTCATGTGTGCTAGAGCCACTGCTTGCATCAACAATTTGCTCTTCTGTAGCGACCATCTTAGGATCTGTAGCAAGCAACAAAAATGGATGAGTTTGCAAGGGATTGTACAAAAGAGAATTTGCTGCAATCACACATATGTAGCGAAAAAATGACATGGAGAAAAACAAATAGAAATGATGCAGGAGGAAGGAAGCATACTTGGGCTATCATCATTGTCTGAAACAGGGAACACGGGGATGTTTTCAAATATGGGGCTAACTGTGCTCTTCTTGGTTATAGGCTCATCCGTGCAATGCATCATCTCGTAGTCTTCGGAGCCCTTTGGGAACAACTCACTGGATGGCTCGTCGTCCCAAATGCCGGCTGCCGCACTCCTGGGTGCATCATAGAAGAGTGGGGAGCTGTGAGGTGAGACGTTGCCTTCCATCTCGAAACTCACTCGTTGTTCCACACGAGTTTCAGCAGCCTCGGTTGCAACTTGTTGCTTCAATCCGGTGACTTCATCCTTGTTAATGCTAGTTGTTGTACCTTCAGCTTGAGCTTGAGCACCAATGCCAGCATTTGCAGCTTTAGCATCATTCTCTTTTCCGCGACATTCGTCCATGATAGGTGCTTCAAAGGAGAGGTTGGGCTCACTGGTAGCTGTGATGGCGTCTCCAACATCACGAAGGAGGGCAGCCATCCGGCTGCACTACAATCCCTCTAACACTGTCCAAACTTGCCAACAACATCATCCACCTCCGATGCAAAAATACCCTTGTGCTTGTTGTAAAGCATTTGAAACTGAGTTGGTACCTACAAGAAGGCAAGTATTGAACATTTTAGCAATATGTATGGATGTAAAAAAACACAAATGTGTGTGTGGCACATTAGAGTTATGGATGAAGCGAGAAAACAAGTAGGTATGATGTTGTGCCACTACGTATCAGATAAAGAGTGTGATTGTAGCAATTTACTGTCATCTATGTAGGTAGCAAATTAATGATATGGATGTAGCAAAACTATGACATGGATGAAGCAAAAACAAAATGTAGTTGTAGCACACTTGACATATGGATGTAGCAAAAAAGCATAGTAGGTATGAAGTTGAACCACAAATGAAGCAAAAATAGAACATGGTTGTTGCACATCAACATGAAGGATGCAGCAAAATAAATATACACTTGCAACCGGGTATAATAAAATAATGCGACGCCAAAGGTAAACAGGAAATGAATACAATGAAAAAGATAATGTACCCTTAGATCTTGCATGCTAGGGAATGATTGCTGCAGCCAATCGTTGAGCGATGATGATAGGTGTGGTTCAGCATCAACATTTTGTTGAGCCTCATTTGATTGAGAGTCCTTTGCTTGAATTTCAGCACCTTGAATTTGGCTGCCTTGGCCACTAGGTGCTTCAGCACCAACTCCCTTCCAACTAGCTGCTTCAGCACCAACTTCTTGTCCCACAAGTTGTGCTGCATAGGGGGTGTTGCACAAACTCCAGATCTAGGAAAACAAAACATGAGTGGAGGAAATAAGAAAGCTCCCATAAACTAAATTGGAAAAGCAAAGATTGCTACATGCAAAATCAGTGAGCAAAAATAGGGGGGGTTAATACGCCATTGACAAAGGAAAATGCATAGGCGGGATGTAGCAAAATTACATGGGTGTGTTTCCCGTAGAAAGGTTGGACAAGAGTGAGCTTGTTTTTGTCAACTTAATCCAACCACTCAAAATCCTTTTGACAAACAAAACGTATCCTTGGCACGGAATAATCAATAGCATGCTCATTTGGGAGGCCAGCCGGGATATCAACATGATCCATGTATATGATCTGCATGGAATGAAAAAAGGACATTAGCCAACAAAAAACATAAAGTCATGAAGGTTTCATGCAGCAAAGGGAAAGGATGGAGGTATTTCATAATGTTGCGTTGCATACCGCTAACATGGGAAGGCATGAAGCAATCTGAATCTCTTTTTCTGTGTTTGCTTGCATCCTCTTCTTCTCTTGAAAGACTCCAACCTCCTCCATAGCTCGTGCCAACAAGTGCTCATCCCAAGCGAATTCATGCACCAAAGACATATCTTCGAGGGAAGCAAGATACTCGAGATTCACCATATTGCCCGTGCCTGGGCACAAAACTATTGCTAATGCAAGGAGTGCCCAAGTCCTATTTATCATAACCACGTCCTCCTCACTGCAACTAGTGAGCAACTTGACAACATGGGTGATTGGAGCCCTGTTCCCCTCCTTGTAGATGTTGCGAAGATCATGTTCATCACTCTTCTTTAGAAGCTTCACGGGTCTATCACCGGATGGCACGTTGAAAATCCTTTTCACCATAAGCTTGCTAAAGGTGATAGATTTGTTCTTGTGTTTGAACTCAGAGAGTATGTGATTCATGTTCATCGCAACAAACTCAATGAGCTCATGGGGCACCTTGAAAGACCGAATGTCCAACAAGTCTCCAAACGGTCCCTCCCTTATGATTCTCTGTTTTTTCGGTGATATTTGCTTCCCAATCTGAGCCAGCCTTTTTGAGTTAAACCTTGACTTAAAGCCACATAGATTGCATTTCTTCTTATTCTTCTTCTTAGCCTTCTTACTCCCCTCATTCTCACCAGAGTTACCTGCAACATCTACAAAGAAGGAAAAAACACAAGTAAATAAAACCATAAAACTAAACCATCAGAAGCTAGGAAAAAACATACATGAACACCTAAACAATTCTGTAAAACCTATGAAACATACAAGCACACACAAAGCACTCTGAAAATTAGCATTTATTACAAGTACGTCTGCTATAGAATAAAACCTAGGAGATTTTGCAGCACCAAGAGGCCTATTTACAAATTTACATCAAATTAATTAGAAAAGTGGTGCATGGATCAGAATTAACTAGCGCCGGAGGTATCAAATGGTGCGTGGCCTAATTGTATGTTAGCCAACCGAACCTCAAATTCTGCTCCCTGGAATAATTGTAATTATAGGTTTGTCCCAAGCCAAATTTGATTAAGCTTGACTGACTCTACAAAAAAATGTGCAAAGATCTACAACATCAAAATACACATAGTTGAAAGATATGTTTTATACGGAATCTCTCATACATGAGACTAATCAGGTATTCTAGCTGTTAATATATCATATAAACATGGTCAAGATTTGTTAAACTAGTTTGGGTCAAGATAAGACAATCATCCTGAGGTGGCACACACAAATCCTGATGTTAATTGGGTATTCTAGTTTGTTTTTTCAAGGGAACCAGACTCTGAGCTTTGTACAGTTGCAGCATCTCTTTATCCCCATCTCCACATTGAAAAGATGCAAAACGCACGGGCACGTAGCATCCTGGATGGCTGCTTCTAGCTCTCCGTGGCGCCCGTTGTAGCATCTTGGGAACCGGTTGTAGCACCGACTAGCTCCCTCCAGTCTAATTTGCCGTTTTGAGCTCTGCAGATCGCCGCGGTCACCGGTTCCAGCAAAACTAGTACGCAGGTCGCAGCTACCATTTTCCCATCCCAAATCCATAGCCAACAGAAGAATATAGGCCATATTCAAATTCACCACCGCGCCCCCTCCCTCTGCCCGCGGGAACCCCACCCCGCCCCCTCCCTCTGCCCGCGGGAACGCCACCCCGCCGCCTCCCTCTGCCCGCGGGAACGCCACCCCGCCCCCTCCCTCTGCCCGCGGGAACGCCACCCCGCCGCCTCCCTCTGCCCGCGAGAACGCCACCCCGCCGCCTCCCTCGACCCACGGGAACACAAACCCGTCCTTCTCCGTGCCGGCGTCGGCGGCGGCCCGTGGCTCGCCCGCGCCCTAACCCTAAATCCAACGGGGGAGGGGAAGACAACAACGAAATGGAAAGCTCGAGGGGAGAGTTACCATCCGGGGGGGCATAGATTGCCAGAGAATCAAGATCCGCCCTAGGCCACCGCCGCCGCCACCGCCGCTCCTAATCTCCAGGCGCGAACAAGCCCGTCGCCCACCGGTCGCCCTGCCTCGAAATGAACCCCCGAGCAGTTGCAGCAAAATCACCCGGAAAGGGATAACCCCGTGCACGTTAAAAAAATAGGAGTCTGGTAACACGTGGCGCAACAGTGTCCTTGGATCAAAAAGAGATCCAACGCACGGGGCGCGACCGGCGCAACAGTTCGGTCGGCGCCCCGGTCACAAACACTTACCTTTCTTTTATGTCCCTGTTTGTAAAGGCCTTCTGTCCCGATTTAGGAACCGAGATTAAAAGGTCGTTACTAATGCCCTTGGTCCTTAGTCCCGGTTCTTATACGAACCAAGACAGATGGGCCTCCACGTGGCCGTTGCGGCCACAACTCAGGTAGGGGGGTCTTTGGTCCCGGTTGGTGACACCAACTGGGACCAAAAGGCATCCACACGTCAGCAGCTGGTTGGAGCTGAGGTTTTTTTTGAAAGGGCTGGTTTAGGGGTTTTGGGGGTTAATTTAGGTTGTTATTATCTAGCTAATAGAGAGAAGTGTCCTCTCTTATATCTCCGTGCTTGGTTTACCAACGCTACTGCTATGCCTAAACATGGCTTAGATTGAAGTGAAGGCAACATGTGGTGCATGTCGAAAGTAATACTAATCCTAACTTGATCAAGTTTGTATTGTACTACTATAAGAATGGGTTACACTTTGAGAATTGTACAACTTTATTTCAAAATTCACACCATGATGGGTCCTTAGGTGAATTTTCTTTGTTTCCATACTTTCATGGTCTTCAAAACCCATCCTCTCCAAGACATAGCGTCTTACATAGCATGGGATAAGCTAGTCGAACTGGAAAAGATGAAAAGTACATGTTGAAATAGTTGAAGTCGTGCTTAATTACGAAAAAACACTTGTCGTCGTTGCGTATCGTTTCAACATCGAAGGTCTCCTTGAGCTTAATGCTGAAGCGCCAATCTTCGTCCAGCTCAAGGAACCTGTCGCACATACCTCGGTCGTCGTGGCACCAGTTGCACTCACCCAGGCAGTTTTCGTCGTCTGAGTATGACATTTACTATGTTCATAATTCAAATATTAAACTTGTACAGTTAAATATATGTACTAAAAACCTAAATTAGATCATTATTATTCATCACGGGTTGACTATCGGTCTGTCGAGCCTTTTCTTGAAAACTCTCAACACGGGAATGAAGGAGAAGCTACCCCCACGATAACAGTCGGGATTCTTCTCCTCTCATATATATATGGTTGGAGACTCTCCCTCACTGATTCCTCTTTGACATTTGCGACCGTCGATGATGGTAGCTCCTCCTTTCGTTCCCGAGTGCATTACAAAAAATTGTCTAGCACACGGAAATGAAGGAGAAGCTACCCTCACGACAACAGTCAGGATTCTTCGTCCTCTCATATATGGTGGAGACTCGACAGACTTAAAGTCAACCCGAGGACTCATATTATAGGACTCATATATATTGACATGGAGATTTGGCTGGTCTCACCTCGAGGTCGGAGGGGGGTCGGTGACGGGGACGACGGCGTGGATGATGGAGGGGGCTCCTAGATTTTTATAAAAACAAAAACCCTCTAAGCTATCAAGCAATCAAATGCATACTCCTTGCATAGTGCTCTCCAATTTTAGCATTCAAAGCAGGAGTACTTTTCCAATTTGAGCATTCAATGAGCAAAACCAAATCGTAAAATAAAGTAGTATTCAAATTAGCATGCATTCAATTATAAGCAAAACTACATCATCTCTTGTGTTCATACATCATTGAATATTATCACTAATACTCCTCGAATACTATCATACATATAGCATCACTAATACAGCTAGAACCGTAGCGCCCGACGGGTATCGGCGCGGGCGGTGGACACCCAAAGAGAAGGAACCATCACATGATCATAGCTCCAGTGAGATCCCTAAAGAACCTGTCATGTATTGTCGAACCTGCCCTCCAACGCAACCATGTACTGACGGATGTGCTCGTCCTCCTCGCTGACATGGTGACGTACCACCTCCATGGTGTCCGGAAGCCTGGAGGAGCTAAGCCGTGGGAGTTTTAATAGTATCAAGCCCTCAAATACTAGTGCTGATGCTTCAAGAAAATTGCCTGACTTGTCTCGACAAACCACAGCCGCCAACCTCTTCTCTCCTAGAGTTGATATTGCACCATCATAGTTAATCTTCACGACTTCTCCCTCAGGCGGTAGCCATGCACATGCTCTCAGTGCAGCAGACGCCGGCGACGATCGCCCCTTTTGAACTTCAACAATGTCTAGTTCCTCCAAGAATCGCCTAATGAAGCTCATGGTTGACAGTGGGCTTTGAAACTTGTTCTCGTGAATTGCTTTCCGGTGATCCCACCATATTGCCCACATCGTCACGAGAATACACATTAAATCTTGTTGTCTTGTTGATTCAAACAGCCAAAACAACCATAGTCGTGCATCAATATGTTGCACTAGTAGAAAAAGGGTCTAATGTGCAGCTCATTAGTCCCGGTTTGAAATTGAGCTAGCACTAATGTGACCATTAGTGACGGTTCCAACGGCTAGGAGGGCCGCTCTCTGTAGTACCGGTTCGTGGCGAACCATTAGCACCGGTTCATGCAACGAACTAGTAATAAAGAGAGTGGTGGTAGGATGTTGTCAGACTGGGGCCCCTCCAGCATCTTTAGTACCGGTTCGTGCCATGAACCGGTACTACAGGTCATCCTACATATAAACCTTTTGTCTAGCTTGCTCTGTTCTTCCCCCTTTCCCCTCTCCTTTCAGTTCTTCCCCTCTTCCCCTCGAGCTCATCACACATTTTGCCCAAATTTTGTCAAGATTTGAAGGCCCCCATCCATTCAAGTGATCACAATGGTTAGCAAATTTGTCCTTTCATCTCGCTAGATTAGCTCTTGCAATGCTTTATATAGTGATTAATTTGCGGGTTTTAGTAATTTGGAAGGAATTATATGTGGTAGTTTATTTGATTTATATGCAATTTGAGCTTAACACTACTAGGGAAAACCCTAGTAGTAGCGTGGGTTTTGTGCCCACTAGTAGCGCGGGAGACCGCGCTACTAATAAGGCGCTACAACTATTACTTAGCAGTAGCGCATGCCTACACGCGCTACTGCTAAGACACATAGCCGCATCGTGTGTTCTCTCCCTCGCTACTGCTAATCTAGCTAGTGGCAGCGTGTTTACTATCCATCGCTACTAGTATTCTTTTTTTATTATTTTTTATTTTGAGTGTATTTATACACTGTTATACAAATTTTGCTACAATACCAATTATGAGGTTTATATCATTATGTCCATAACAGTGTGTCAAATGAAGGTGGATTAGGTTCAAGTGGAGGCAATATGTGGTGCATGTCAAAAGTATACTACTAATCCAAACTTGATCTAGTTTGGACTAGTAGTACTCTCGATGTGCACCACATGTTGCCTCCACTTGAATCTAATCCGCCAGCACAAGCTATTTAATCATCGTCATAGTCATTACCACCAACAGTAGTTATTTAATCATCATAGTCATAGTTTAGCACATCATCATCTTCAAACTCATTCTAGCTAGCTAATCACCACCAGCACTAGCCGCGGAAGCTATCTAATCACCACCAACACTAGCTAATAATAATCATGATAGTCATTACCACCAACACTAGCTATTTAATCATCATAGTCATAGTGTAGCACATCATTATCTTCAAACTCATTTCTAGCTAGCTAATCACTCCTGCTGCTCTCTCTCAAGTAAAATAACATAAAACATGTGTAGCACTCCTGCTTCATCAAGTTGGAGCATGCAGATGAACCTGTCTCCTAATCGTGGGTTGCGCTTCTGATTGTTGCCTCCTAGTACTTCCCTGTGGTCGTTCACGATTTTGCTCCAGTCTTTCACTATTAAGCATTCGTCGCTATTAGAAATCCTGAATGCACTAAAGTGCATTGTAGGATATCTTGGTCGTAAGCTAACAATTCTCATGCGACCTTTAGTCTCGATCCAATGAGGCACAACATTCAGCGGTAGTCCCTGTTGAAGAACATCGTATAGTAATAGACTTAGCAATGAAGTTTAGCTTAAAAAATATTGTATGCAAAAGATGCACTAAGGATAAATAGTAAAAATCTTACCATCTTTCCTAAATAGATGTGACCGTAGTTCAGTACGAACACTATTGGTCGCACGTTTTGAGTACTAAAAAATTTAAGTCCTGTCGTGGAATTATCACGTCAGATGTCCTAGTGTGAGGACTTAGTCGTGGAGCCATCGCGACTAGGTTAGCTTAGAGGGGTTTAACCGGACAAAGGACACGGGGAGTTTATACTGGTTCGGCCCCTTGCGGTGAAGGTAAAAGCCTACGATCCTGTTGTGGTGGAATTGATGGGGTCTCGATAACCAGGGAGCAAATATCCTTTGCCTAGTTCTCTAGTTGTTGTTTCTTGTCCCTGAACCGCCGCCGGGTCGTCCCTTTATATACATAGATTGACGCCCGGCGGTCTACAGAATCCCGAGGCCGGCTCATACATGTGTCCGGCTCGGTTTCTTCCTTTCCCTATCTTACAACACAAGTTACACATCTCATGGCGGTTTATGTCTACGGGCCCTAATCCGCCATTGGGCTCTGGGCCTCTAAACCTCTGTAGTAAAGCGCCATAGTCTTTGTCTCAATGGGCTTCAATGTAGATGATCACTTATAAGCATAACCCGGCCCCTCCTGGGCGGTTTATACTCAGTAGTTATATCCCCAACAAGTCTAGAAAAATAATGTCTTGACAGTATGAAGATCCTCAAGCCATGAAACATAATGACTTATCTCCTCACAGTTTAGTTCAGCCCTGGGACAGTAGTAGGTCCTGTCTACCAAGCGCTGGACATGTTTGCTTGAACGGAAATAAGCTGTCAATAGAAATTAGTTGTCAACTATTTTTGAATAAATAATATCAAAGACATAAATATGGTTGAGAAACTCACATAATGGTAGAACTGGAGGTGTCTGCACATCGACCCAGATGTCGATATTACCTTCAATATCATCTTCCGGACGAATATCAAAGATGATAACCATACCAGGCCCAAATGCATAAGTCTTGCATAGTGCTTGCCAAGTTTTGCATCCAAAATAGGTATAGGTATCTGTGTTGTATAATTTTGCGTGGAAAATACAATCATGCTCGGTCGTCAAGTAAACTCTCTTTACCTCCATAGTAGTTTTCATAGGACTGAAACCTATCTTATCCAAGACAAAAACTCTTGCATGGCAAGGGATACGCTAGTAGAATAGTTAAAAAAATTATAAGTTGAAGCAAATGAAGCAGATGTCGTGCTTAATTATGAAAAAAGACTTGTCATTGTGACTTACTGTATCCACTTCGAAGTTCTGGTCCATCTTGATGCCGAAGCGCCTATCATCATCTAGGAAGATTCTGTCGCATGTCGCGCTTGTCTTCGCAGTATTTGCAAATACCGAAATCCTTTTCATCATCAGACATTTCATATGTTCATAGTTGAAACATTAATTGAAAATCTATCGAAGACAACTACCAGGATACTCAACACACAAATCCGGGGCACTTGATATTTCCTACATATTCTGGCACAAGTCATGCCAAAATTAACGAAAAAATCTGGTATGACCTTTGCTAAAATAGGACATATCGAGCGCCTGAAATTTGCCAGAACGGAAATGAATCGACACTCCAGCAAAACATAGGCCACTCGGAGGTGTAACCTGCAAACATGACCGGACACTTGGGCAAGCACGTATCCTATTTGAGCAATACAAGATATACATTTCAGAATATCTTATAGGACTCATATTGACATGAGCATTCAATAAGCAAAACCAAATCGTAAAATAAATAAGTTTTCAAATTAGCATGCATTCAATAAGCAAAAGTAAATCATCTCTTGTGTCCGTACATCGTCGAATATTATAACTAATACATCCCAAATAGTATCATACATATAACATCACTAATACAACTAAACCCTAGTGAATGATGGGTATCGGCGCGGGCGGTGGACACCCAAAGAGAAGGAACCATCACAGGATCATAGCTCCAGTGAGATCCCTGGAGAACCTACCAGGTATTGGAGAACCTGTGCTCCAGCGCAAACAAGTAGCGATAGACGTGCGCGTCCTCCTCGCTGACACGTTGACGTACCACCTCCGCGGGGTCCTCAAGCCTCTCGACCATCACTGCCCCACGCGACCGCCACCAAAGAAGGTTCGGGCCAACGACGGGCTGACTCCTCACCAAGTTGTGCCCCCAGTAGGTAGCGCCTCCCAGTACTAGCCCAGCGGAGCCCAGTCCCGGACATGGCCCATCTGGTCAAGCAGGTGTCCTCCACCGAGTCGACGACGAGGATGCGGGATAGGCATCATCGACGTCGATGCGGGAAAAATTGCTTTAACTAAAAAAATAACAACAAATGTGACATGTTCAACTAGTTCTATTAATTCAACTAGTTCTTACTAAAAATAAACTTACTATAAATAAAAATAAACTAGTACCTAATTAGTACCTAGTTCTTACTAACTAATTAGTACCTAGGAACTACTACCCTAATTACCATCTAATTTGATGAACCTAGGGGTGGAAAGTGGTAGCGGATATTCCAATTATCCAAATTAAATGTGAAATAAGTGGTCAAATTTTACTCGTTTTATGATTAATCTTAGAAATTATTATGCATTAAAATAGTATTTATTCATCATCTAAGAACTCATCATCTAACAAAACATTCGAGCCGCATCTGTATTCGATAACATCCGCATCTGATTCGTTTCCACCCATAGATGAAGCCTAACTAATTTGATGCAACTAAAATTTGAAGAATCCTAGGCAGAGGTAGGGGAGGAGGAGGAGCAGGCGTGCTCACCTCGGGTGCCTGCAGCGAGGGAGGGGCAGGCGGCATCGAGGTCAGGGTCGGGGCTCGGGCGCACGGCGGAGGGCAGCGTTGAGGTCGGGGTCGGGGTGGCGTCGAGGTCACGGTTGGGGGCGGCGTCGAATCCGGGGTCGGGGGTGGCGTCGAGGTCAGGGTTGGGGGCGGCGTCGAATCCGGGGTCGGGGGTGGCGTCGAGGGTGTGCGGAGAGTGATGGGAGAGCGTGCGGCGGCCGACGGGCGACATCAGCGGCGACAACAGAGGAGTTGGATTTGGGGGAAGTGGCTGTGGGGAAGAACGAAACCGTGCGGTTAAGTCAAAAGTAGCAGTAGCGCGTTTCAGGAAGTGCGCTACTGCTAAGTTAGCTACAACGCATTCCCCGATACGCGCTACTGCTATTCCTTTCTCTTTTTTCCCTTTTCCATTTATTTTTCTTTAAAAAAATCCTTTCACCTTTTCTATTTCTTTCATTTTCATTTACTTTTCTATTTGCTTTCCATTTAATTTTATTTCCTTTAGCAGTAGCGCATTTCAGCGTAAACGCGCTGCTTCAAAGCAAGAAGCGGTAGCGCGCTTCGAAGTAGATCGCTACTACTATGTGTAGCCTATCGGCTAAGCCATGGGAATTTTTAATAGTAGCGCGTTTACCATCAGGTGCGATACTGCTACAAATGTATCTGTAGCGCCGTTTACACCAGCACGCTACTGCTACTTAGCACCAGCGTGCTTTTTTGACACACGCTACTACTAAAGGTTTGTGTATAAGGTTTTCCCCAGTAGTGTAAAATAACTCTTAGTTTGCATATGTAGGTGTGGTTTACTTAGTGCCTTCCAGTCTCTGTCGTAACCACCGTCGATCGTCCGCACCGACCCGTCTCCAGCACCACCTTGTGGTGAGCCTCTTGTTCTTATCTTTTTTATATATAAAAAATCATGTTTGTGTGATTTAGATATATAGCTACTTGTATAATTATCTTACTCGTATGTTGTTTGTTATACATAGTGCCATGGTTTTGATATCCGTCCCTGTTGGCCCTCGTCTGTGTTATGATTCGGATGTGGTATATTCTCTTTTAAAACTATTTGTTGCATTTCGTGTTTATGACGAATTATGCCCATCAAGTTGACATAGATATGTTTATCTAGGAGGTATGTGAACTGGAAATTCCAACCGACCCTATTGTCGAGAAATTAAATTTAGTTGAAAGAGAAAATGAGTATTTGAAAGAAAAATTGAAAAGAATTGAGGGGGAGAAGATGGAATTGGAGTTGCATGTTGCCGATGTCGTCGATGATCACAAGATCAAGATGGAGAAAATGCAGTTGAAGATTAGAAAGATTAGAAAATATGCCATTGATAGTGAGGCTTGGTATCATTATGTTGTTGGATCAATTGTTACCTTAGTTGCGATCTTGATCGCATTTGTTGTTGCATTTAAATGCTTTAGCTAGAGACTTATTTGTATGTTGCATTTAAGTGTTGTATGAACTTTATGTATGAACTTGTATTAATTTGGTCTATTTGGTGGTGTGTAATGAAGATGAGCTGGCAATGGATGTACGATGACTGATGCTGTCCCCAGTTTGTTGATGGCATGCATACTTTTCTGATTGCGGCTCAGGCAAACAAGCGGGTGGATGGTTTTATGCCTTGTCCATGTGTTGGCTGTAAGAATGATCACAATTACTCTAACTCAAGAACCATTCATGTCCACCTGTTTGAGTCTAGTTTCATGCCCCACTATAATGTTTGGACCAAGCACGGAGAAAGAGGGGTTATGATGGAAGACAATGAAGAAGAAGAGGACGGCGATAGCTATCCTGGCCATGGGTTCCCTGGATACGATGATACAACTATGCGAGAAGAAGCTGAAGAAGAGGCATCAGATGAGCCCGCTGATGATCTAGGTCGGGCCATTCCGATGCAAAGAGAAACTACGCAAGTGAAAAGGAGAAGAAGAAGTTGCAGCGCATGTTAGAGGATCACAAGAAATTGTTGTACCCGAATTGCGAAGCTGACAAGAAAAAGCTGGGCACCACACTAGAATTGTTGCAATGGAAGGCAGGGAATGGTGTATCCGATAAAGGATTTGGAAAGTTGCTGGTAATGATAAAGAATATGCTTCCAAAGGACAACGAATTGCCCGAGAGTATGTACGAAGCAAAGAAGGTTGTCTACCCTCTAGGGTTAGAGGTGCAAAAGATACATGCATGCCCTAATGACTGCATCCTCTACCGCGGTGACTACGAGGATTTGAACGCGTGCCCGGTATGCGTTGCATTGCACTATAAGATTAGCCGCGATGACCCTGGTGATGTCGAGGGCGAGCGCCCCAGGAAGAAGATTCCTGCCAAGGTGATGTGGTATGCTCCTACATTACCACGCTTGAAACGTTTGTTCCAAAACAAAGAGCATGCCAATGCAATGTGATGGCACGGAGAAGACTGTAAGAAAGACGGAAAGTTCAAAGTACCCGCTGATGGGTTGCGGTGGAGAAAAATTGAGAGAAAGTACAGGGAGGAGTTCGCAGGTGACCCAAGGAACGTATGGTTTGGTCTAAGCGTAGATGGCATTAATCCTTTTGGGGAGCAGAGCAGCAACCATAGCACCTGGCCTGTGACTCTATGTTTGTATAACCTTCCTCCTTGGTTGTGCATGAAGCGGAAGTTCATTATGATGTCAGTGCTCATCCAAGGCCCTAAGCAACCCGGCAATGACATTGATGTGTACCTAAAGCCATTAGTTGAAGAACTCTTACACCTGTGGAATGGAAAAGGTGTACGTGCGTGGGATGAGCACAAACAGGAAGAATTTGACCTAAAGGCATTGCCGTTCGTGACAATCAATGATTGGCCTGCTCTCAGTAACCTTTCAGGACAGACAAACAAGGGATACCGTGGATGCACGCACTATTTGGATGATACCGACAGTATATATTTGGATAGTTGTAGGAAGAATGTGTACCTGGGACATCATCGATTTTTTCTGAGCAGGCATCCCGTAAGAAAGAAAGGCAAGCATTTCAAAGGTGAGGTGGATCACCGGACGAAGCCTTGCCACCGTACTGGTGCTGATGTACATGATATGGTGAAGGATTTGAAGGTAATCTTTGGAAAGGGTCCTGGCGGACAACCTGTTCTGAAGGACGCTTACGGACGCGCACCCATGTGAAAGAAGAAATCTAATTTTGGGACCTGCCCTATTGGAAAGACCTAGAGGTCCGCTCCGCAATCAACGTGATGCACGTGATGAAGAATCTTTGCGTGACCCTGCTTGGCTTCTTGGGCATGTATGGGAAGACAAAAGATACACCGGAGGCACAGGAGGACCAGCAACGTATGCACAGAAAAGATGGCATACATCAGGGTCATGCCAGCTACGCTCTTACCAAAGAAGAGAAGGAAATCTTCTTTGAATGCCTACTCAGTAGGAAGGTACCGTCTGGCTTCTCATCGAATATAAAGGGAATAATAAATATGGTAGAGAAAAAGTTCCAGAACCTAAAGTCTCATGACTGCCACGTGATTATGACGCAACTGCTTCCGGTTGCATTGAGGGGGCTTCTACCGGAAAACGTTCGATTAGCCATTGTGAAGCTATGTGCATTCCTCAATGCAATCTCTTAGAAGGTAATCGATCCAGAAATCATACCAAGGTTACAGAATGATTTGGTGCAATGTCTTGTCAGTTTCGAGTTGGTGTTCCCACCATCCTTCTTCAACATCATGATGCACGTCCTAGTTCACCTATGCGAAGAGGTTAACGTTTTGGGTCCTGTATTTCTACACAATTTGTTCCCCTTTGAGAGGTTCATGGGAGTCTTGAAGAAATATGTTCATGACCGTGCTAGGCCAGAAGGAAGCATCTCGAAGGGCCATGAAAATGAGGAGGTCATTGAGTTTTGTATTGACTTTATTCCTGACCTTAAGATGATTGGTGTTCCTGAATCGCGGCATAAGGGCAGACTGGATGGAAAAGGCACGCTAGGAGGGGATCAAATAATATGTATGGACGGGCATTCTCTCACTGAAGCACACTACACAGTTCTACAGAATTCCGCCTTGGTGGCTCCGTATATGGAGGAACACAAGAATTTTCTATGCTCCAAACACCCGGAGCAGTCTGACGACTGGATTACACGTGAACAAACGGGGACTTTCGCTGGTTGGTTGCAGACACGTGCCATGCATGACGGTGATATTGAAGATGACATGTACTTGTTGTCCTAGTTACCATCTTCGAATATAATGAATTTCAAAGGGTACGAGATAAATGGTAATGCATTTTACACGATCGCCCAAGATAAGAAGAGCACCAACCAAAACAGTGGTGCTCGTTTTGATGCAACAACCAAGACGGGAAAGGAAACATATTATGGTTACATAGAGGACATATGGGAACTTGACTATGGACGTGGTTTGAAGGTCCCTTTGTTTCGGTGCAAATGGGTCAATATGACATGAGGCGGGGTAACGGAAGACCCGCAGTACGGAATGACAACAATGGATCTCAACAATCTTGCGTATGCAGACAAACCATTCGTCCTAGCCAATGATGTGGTGCATGTTTTCTATATGAAAGACATGTCTTCCAGGCCGAGAAAAGGAAAAGATAAGGAAGCGAGTGCATCATACGATGAGCCAAAGCGCCACATAGTTCTTTCAGGGAAAATAAACATCGTGGGAGTGGATGACAAGACAGACATGTCAAAAGATTATGAAAAGTTTGATGAAATTGCTCCATTCACAGTGAATATTGACCCGAGCATCCAGTTAAATGATAACGATTATCCATGGTTACGGCGCAAAGGGACACACGCGAAGAAAAAGTTTCACACCCAAAGATCCCACTCTGGGATGTGATAGGCTTCACCATCATCACTTTCTTCTCTAGTGAGTTTCCGGACTTATATATCTGGAAAAAGTGCCGCTTCAAACAAACCGGAGGGAATCTTTGTAATAGTTAGGGTACTTATGTGTTTTGGCATTTGAAACGCGAAGAAATTTTATGTGCAAACAAATTCTTTCATGCATTTACGGCAAAAACTAGACGCAATTCGTCTACAAAGTTCGTCAAATAATTCAAATTTAAACTATTCAAATTTGAAAACTACTAGCACTAACAGAAAGTTTCTAATTTTTTGTACCTAAATAAATAAAGCAGAACAGAAAAAAACTAAAAAAAATTGAGAAGAAAACTAAATAAAAAAAGCCCACCTACTCGGCCACAGCGGCCTGCATACGACTAGAAACCCAACCTGTAGTTGGGCCAGGATGCAGGCCCGCAAGGCCCAGTAGGCCCACAGGGCAGAGCGCCAGAGTTAGGCCCAGAAGCCTGCTATAGAGAGGAGTTCAACAGAGCTGCCGTGCCGGGGCTTTTAAATAGGTGTGGGCGCCCCTCAGCTAGCGAGGTAGGACTAAACTTGCCCGCACCGCACCTGCGCCGGCGCACCCCCTTTAGTGCCGGGTGGTGGCTCCAACCGGTACTAAAGATGGGTCTTTAGTACCGGTTGGAGCCAGCACCTGGTACTAAAGGTGGTGCGCTTCCCGCCGCTTCGCCTGGCCAAAACAGCCCTTTAGTACCGGTTGGTCGCTCCAGCCGGTACTAAAGGAGGGGTTCTATATAAGAAACACTTCAAAAAATTCAGTTTCTCATCTCTCCCTATGCTTTCTTCTACTCTGCCCCGTCGTCGTTGCCGTCCCCGTCGCCAGCCCGTCCCTGTCGCCGCACCGGCCTGTCGTCGTCCCCTCTGCCGCGCCGTCGCCGTCGCCGTCACCTCTGCCTCGTCGTCCCCTCGTCTCGCCGTCGCCGTCGCCGCCATCTCGACCTCACCCGTGCTGTGAGCCCCTCTCCCCGGCCCCTCTCCTCCCTCCAATCGAAGCTGCCACACCGCCGGTGCCATATGTGCACACGCGCACGCGCGCGCACACACACACATATACACATACACGGGTGCGCGTGCGCAAACACACACACACACTTCTGTTTTTAGTTTTTAGTTTTTAGTTTTTTCTATTTTTTATACAAATGTTTTAGATGAATTAATTAATTAGGTTAGATTAATGTCAAATTGTATATAGAAATGTTAGAAATGTTATAGAAATGTTAGAAATTTTAGAAATGTTAGTTTTAGCTAGATGAATTAGATTAATTTCAAATTGTTATAGAAATGTTAGAAATGTTATAGAAATGTTATAGAAATGTTAGTTTTTAGTTTCTAGTTTTTTCTGTTTTTTTCTGTTTTTTATACAAATGTTTTAGATGAATTAATTAATTAGATTAGAATAATGTCAAATAGTATATAGAAATGTTAGAAATGTTATAGAAATGTTAGAAATGTTAGTTTTTAGTTTCTTATAATTTTAGTTATAGAAATTTAAAAAATGTTGCTTTTGCGGCGTATAGTATTTGTTCTCGATGATGCCCGGCTCGCATCCTCGCCGTCGACCCATTTGCGACGATGTCCTGCTTCAAAGGACCCATGTCCAGGATTGGGCTCCGCCAGGCTGGCACTGGGAGGTGCTACCTTCAGGGGTTCGCCGCTTGGTGAGGAACCAGCCCCCGGGTCCCGTCGTCGACCCTGAGCTCCTTTGGTGGCGTTCTCGTGGGCCACTTTTGGTGCGGAGGGAGCCGGTCCCGCCGGAGGTTGTGCGTCGCCGTGTCAGGGAGGAGGACGAGCACGTCCGTCGCTACATGGCTGCTATGGACGTCAGGTTCTCCAATACCTGGCAGGTTCTTTGGGGAGATGACCGGAGCTATGATCCTGTGATGGTTCCTTCTCTTTGGGTGTCCACCGCTCGCGCCTCAGGAACCGCGAGTGGCCTAGATTATTCTGTAGTATTCGATCTTTATTAGCTAGCTAGCTAGTGATGTATTCGATATATAATATTCGAGACGATGTATTCGAGATTATATATTATTCGAGACGATGCATATTATGTACTATGATTCGGGATTTCCTTATTGATTGCATGCATGCATTGTAATTTGAATACTAAATTGTTTTGTATTAATTCTGGATTAGTTAAATAAAAGCTATGGCGGACAATACCGGCAGAGAGGGAGAAGAGGCCCTGCTCGAGATCATACGCTCCCCTCGCGGGCCAGATGATTGAAATGAAGAAGATGACGGCTCCCAATATCTGAACAATACCGGGGAGGGTGATGATATGATATTCATCACGACGACCGAATTGATGAAGTCATGGACGATGACTATGATTATGATGGCAATGAAAATGTTGATCTTGAAATAACAGAGACCGGCGAGGTATGTTTATATAAGCAGGCATCTGGTGATCATCACATGTTTTAAATGATTTGAAGATATATTAACGAATCAATCTTTCTTTTTTCAGCCCTCCAGATCGAGCAAATCTTCTACAGGCAGAGTGTGAGGCCCGAGCAAAAAGTTGAAGGAGGGCGTAAAGTACAACATCGATGACATTAAAACTAATGGTGAACCATAGCGCCTAAGAACATTGCGAACAAGTTAGTTCGTCAGTGCGGAGTTCTTGTGAAGGACCAACTCCCGATCTCCCTTCAAAAATGGAAAGAGCCAACAAAGAAATGTTCATATCTTACTTTTGTCGATGATAGAGCAAAAACTATGCTTTGGGAAAACCTCATGGAACGTTTCACCCTACCAAATCATTTCACGGCTGCAGATGTCGAGAAAGTTAAGGACGCTGCTCTTAGGAAGATGGCAATTTCATTCAACACCCACAAGAAAGCTATATGGAATAACTACGTCAAAGGAGGAAAGAAGACTCCAGAATTCAAGGGAACACTAGAGAAGCAAAGAGAACACTGGCCCGCTTTTGTGAAATTCAAGGAATCAGAATTATCGAAGGAACGGTCCAGAAAAAACAAGGCCAATGCCGCAAAAAAAGGAGCAATTCCATAGGTGGGGCCAGGTGGCTACGCGGTGGCAATACCTAAGTGGGATAAGTCCGAGCAAGAGATGTAGGTTGCACATGTCACTCCAGTTACATTGAGCTGGCCCCCCAGGTGCAGAACTTGGTTCTATGCACATGGGGGGGCCTTGGACCCGAAGACAGGCCAGGTTTCGAAGAAGGCATGTCTTAAAGGAGCCGAAGTTAAGTTACTTGACGCAATAGAAATGCTCGAAAGGGGGTGTTCACGCCCAACACAGAGAACGATGAGCTTACGCATGCCCTGGGAAATCCTGAACACCCGGGAAGAACATGAGGCAAGGGCGTTGTTCCGTGGTATGAGGGCTTTTAGGACTGGAACGCCGACTATAGAAGTCGTGCGAGAAGGAAGATGGAGGAGGAGAAGAATAAGAAGTTGGAGGACGAGAAGAGGAAGAAGGAAGCAGAACGCCTTCAAGGCCTAGAATCAGCGCACCCGGACTTGGCACTCAAATTCCAGCGGCAGCATCAGCAGATCGACTCACTTAGCCAGGAGAGGGGGTCTCAGCAGCAGCAGCAGCTAGCGGATGATCCAACATTTGATAGCACCGTCCCATCCATGTCGAGAAGCAGCGTGTCTTGGTGTCAAAACCGGTGGATCTCGGGTAGGGGGTCCCGAACTGTGCGTTTAAGGCTAATGGTAACAGGAGGCGGGGGACACAATGTTTACCCAGGTTCGGACCCTCTTGATGGAGGTAATACCCTACTTCCTGCTTGATTGATCTTGATGATATGAGTATTACAAGAGTTGATCTACCACGAGATCGTAGAGGCTAAACCCTAGAAGCTAGCCTATGATTATGATTATTCTTATCCTATGGACTAAACCCTCCGGTTTATATAGACACCGGAGGGGGCTAGGTTTACACAGAGTTGGTTATAGAGAAAGGAATCTTCATATCCGAATAGCCAAGCTTGCCTTCCACGCAAAGGAGAGTCCCATCCGACACGGGACGAAGCCTTCTATCTTGTATCTTCATAGCCCAATAGTCCGGCCAACGCATATAGTCCGGCTGTCCGAGGACCCCTTAATCCAGGACTCCCTTAGTAGCCCCCGAACCAGGCTTCAATGACGATGAGTCCGGCGCGCAGATTGTCTTCAGCATTGCAAGGCGGGTTCCTTCTACGAACTCTTCAAAGTACCTGTTGTAAAGAGCAGTGTCCAGCTTCCCATTTAATGTTACGCTCATCGGCTTTTGTACCTTAATAGTCTCAGCTTCCATGTGTCGAGCGAATGCCAGAAGTAGGGGCATTTTTACACTTGCCACCCTAACCATGTAAATAAATTGTCTATTAAAGAGACGGGGATCTTCAGATCCAATCCACACCATCTTCCCCAAGCGAGGAATCATCAGAGCGTGCCCGAAAAAACCACTCCAACATGGCCAGCACTCGCAGCTCTTCCTCCCGCCCTCACAGCACCGAGCCGGGCGATTGGGAGAAGTATACCGTATCCCACGACCAATTAGTGAAGTTGCAGACCCAAGGGTTTCTACCTCCTGCATGTCTAGTCCCCGTTCGAGCCGGATTAGCTTCCTTTGATGGCAGGGAGCAAGCGGAGAACTTTTCCAACCCATCCAGGGGGAGCAAGTATGCCTTGTTTCCTACTTACTAAGGGGTGACAGATTTCCAATCCATCCATTCCTCCGCGGGCTTCTGGAGTACTATGGCCTCCAGCTGCACAACTTCATACCTGCCTCCATCCTACACATCGCAGGTTACGTCGCTCTTTGTGAGCTATTTCTGGGTTGCGAAGCCCATTTTGAGCTATGGAAGAAGTTGTTTTGTCTTGTCCCCCGTAATCAAGGGGGGTCAACATTCCAAGTGGGCGGAGCCGAGATATGGCGCATTGCGGGACCGGATACTTATTCGGCACACCAAAGAAGGCATCCGAAGAATGGCCTACCGAGTGGTTTTATATTGACGTTGTCTCCCTTCCTGACCCAATCCGAATGGGTCTTCCTGAGTTTACAAACGCCCCGCTAAAGAAACGCCTCAACTGGCGTCCCCGGAGCCTCAAAGAGGAAGATAGCAGGGAGGTCCTTCAATTGATGAGAAAGATAAGAACGCTTGCTCAGTCCGGACTATCAATAGTCGATGTTATGGTGATATCCATAATGCGGGGGGTTCAGCCACTCTAGTACCGAGGGCGTCCCATGTGGCACTTCAATGGGGAAGACGACGCCACCCACTGCAGTCGGAAGGGTCCGGACTCCACCACCGCTCTGGTGAAAATACTGTCCGGTTTATACAAAGGGGAAAGAGAGGAGTTCATCTGCATTAAGCCACGAGATGGATTTTCCATGTACAACCCTCCCAGCTGGGTGAGCTACCATCCATTACTCTACCCTATTCATTCCCTGAGTCTTTTTTCATAAATATTCACTCTGTCCATTTATAACAGGAATGGCGGAAAATAACCAGGGAGATCCATAGCCCAGCACCACAGCCAGAGGACCATAACCGGGCCCTTGACCCCAGATTCGAAAAGGATCCGGATATATTCGTGGAGCTCGGGGAAGGGGTGTTCTACCAGGCGAGCTGTGACGGCACAGAAGTGGCCATCATTACTGACTATCCCAGCCTCCTCCCTA
This sequence comes from Triticum aestivum, assembly GCF_018294505.1. Taxonomy (NCBI): domain Eukaryota; kingdom Viridiplantae; phylum Streptophyta; class Magnoliopsida; order Poales; family Poaceae; genus Triticum; species Triticum aestivum. The sequence goes on along the minus strand of NC_057813.1, from coordinate 37,446,545 downwards.
CATCGCATGTAAGTAAACATGAGACTTATCTTCCAAAAAGGATTTACTCTTTCCGTCTCACCCACCACACAATTCTTATGCTCTAAAGGGAAGACGATCGGTGCGCCATGCCGTACCCGAGGCGACTCACCAACAAGGGGCACCCGTGCTGGGTAAGCCTTCAAAAAGAAAGGCGAATATCAACATGGCTGAGCCGTCATCAAGGAGGTATGGTCTTAAACACGCTCTGTGGTTGTCATCTTAAAGTATGACACAGTCCGTTGTGTTTTAGCAGAAAGAACATCCGCCGGACTATGTCCGGGGATCCTGCCAGCTGTGCCTCTACTAGCCGGATTTCGGACCTGGTCTTGAGGACGGAGGCCAACACGGAAGTGACACCGGACTGTCCTCATACAGAGGATTCGGATAGAATGTTCGTTACAAATTCTGAAGTGGAGAGCGCCATGAATCATCAGCGTCGGCGGGCCGCACTCCGCGACCCTGATTTTTAAGAAGAGGCTTTTAATGCCTTCAACTCGGGTGATGCATACATCCGAGGTGCTCAGGATGGGCTTGCTAGAGCCACAGACCAGTATTTGAAGGATATATGGGTAAGTATGAAAATCTGATAATTATGTATATTAGTAGCCCCTGAGACTTGAAACAGTTGGTACAACTGATTTAAGGATCAATGTATTAATAGGTGCTCTCACAGAAGAACAACATGTTGTCTCAAGAGCTGGAAAAGTGTCGAACCCAGCTAACGGCCGCTACGGCCGAACTGTCAAGATACAGAAAGGCATCCACTGGTCTGTATTCCCAAATTGAGAAAAAACAATATTGTATGTATAGACCAGTAACGCTAACAATATCTGATGACAAAATCCTCAGATAACCCGGAACAGAATCCGGGAAAATCCCACAAGAGGGTGAACAAGGAGCGCCAAGGCAATTAGCCACTGGCAAGCGTGTACTTACATGGGTCATTCAGGAGAAAAACAAACTCCAAGATGCCAATACCCAGCTGGGCGAAGAATTGAAAGATGTTCGGGCCCAGCTGGCTGACTCCATGAAGGAAAATAAGAGGCTTGAACGCGGAATTTTTAGTATGTGCTCAAACGAACATTTATATAGTTCAGCAAAGAAAGGAACTAACAGAGTTATGTCTGTAGGTATGCTGACTGGTCGTCCCAAAGAGGAGATGCCTGGATCCTCAGGCGATCTGCTACAAGAGCTTTCGCAACTGCACGAGAAAGTTCAGCAGGTCCTGCGGAGTGTCGCCAAGGCCTTTTGATCATCCGCCTCCCTACCAGGAAGTATGGGGGAGCTTGTACAGCTATTCAAGGGAGTGCGGTGGCGTTTCCGACTATGGAAGATATCTACCCGTCGAGAAGGTGCGAGGGAAGCTTGGGCCATGGTGAAAACACGGTATACCAAGCTCGATCTGAATCATATGGCCCGGGTCGGACCTTTAGGGTCAGATGGGAAAGAAATTCCAGTTAGTCCGGTATATGACCAGGTAGGATTAGCCGCAAAATATTCCCAACAGGATTGTAGGCTAGACAACCTGTTGGATGGCGTAGAAGAAGAAGCATTTGAGTCTAAGTGACTATGTACTTCAATTGACATATTTGTCCCTAGCCAGATTGTAAAACATTTGTCATGGCGGACCTTTTCTCTTCAGCCTCCGGACCCAACAGTGTGGATTGTTTCCGAATACCCACTTGGTAATATAAACCAGGGTACACGTGGAAACCAGGCGTAGGGGTCATAGTTGCTTGAACAGACAAGTACCCAACTAGCTATGTTATATTACATGGATAGTAAGAAACATCTTCCAGAGAGAATAGTTCCGTTAAGGGTTCCTTTCCCTGGGTACGCATGCATTAACATGCATGTCCGAACTACAATCAAAAAGCGCAGTATATGTAACATCTGGCACTACAAAAAAAATACACTTCCGTGATGATACGTGTTTGTCACAGTAGGTCGCGTTTTTTATCATGCATGTGCATCCATGACGATTTTATGACAGAATCAAGATAGTCATACCTGTGCTGTCGTAGAAGTGTTCCATGACATTATCAAAATTATCATCACGGAAGTGTCCACTTCCATGACGATAAATCGCGCGTCACAGAAGTGCTTTTGTCAAGGGTGACTGACACGTGGCATCTACCGTAACGGAACGCCATTAAGCTATCGGGTCGGGTTTTGGATCCGATAACCTATTAACAGCCCGGACCAATGGGAAATTTCCATGTGTAAAATTCTTATTGGCCGGACGAAACACGTATCAGCTCGTCAGTGGGTCAGATAGGTGCCTATGATATGTCGACATGTGCCACGGCCCACCACTGGCCCATTTAGCTTACAAAGCCGACCCGTTTGACTTGGTCAAAAGTTAACGGGCTGGCCCATGAAAAGCCTGTTAACGGTCTCTTTGCAAATAGCCCATTTTACGGCCCGGTAACTCATGGCGTGTTAGGCCCTAATGGAAATAGGCTCAACAACGTCATGTGGGCCCTCGAATATAACACCAGTCCATTTCACTTTCGGCCCATGTATGGCCCATGATGTCTTTCGGCCCACATGAGGCCTTCGTATCTTTAGGCCCTTTAGAGGCCCAAAGTGACTCTAGCCCATAATGAACAGTAATTTTCTTTGTACCCATTAACGGCCCGTGATTCACATGGGCCATTTCCAGCCCGTGTTAGCTTTCGACCTATTGACGGCCCATACGTTCTTGGGCTCCTTTCCGGACCACGATTACTTCCGGCCCGTTACTAGCCTGTTCCTCTAATGGGCCAAATTCGGCCCATGGCAAGAGTCGGCCCGTTTCTGGCCTGTTAACTCGTTGCGCCGTTTCCAGCCCGTGTTAGCTTTCAGCCTATTGACGGCCCATACGTTCTTGGGCTCCTTTCCGACCCTCGATTACTTTCGGCCCGTTACTGGCATGTTCCCCTAATGGGCCAAATTCGGCCCATGGCAAGAGTCGGCCCGTTTCTGGCCTGTTAACCCGTTGCGTCGTTTTAAGCCCGTCCTATATTCTGGCCCATTAACGACCCGTTATGCCTGTGACAGAATTAAGCCTTTGCTGTCCTCCGGCCTATTAACGACCCATTACCGTGCTGGGCTGATACCAATTACGCCTGTTTACGGCCCATGTAGGCCCATTTATCGACGGCCCGTAGGAGACCCATGGATTCTACGGCCTGTAGAAGACCCATGGATCCTACGGCCCGTATATGGCCCATGGTTGTTGCGGCCACTAACAAACCAGGGAAAAAGTAGACTAGGAAATAAATAAGGCCGAAACTAACGCTAGGCTATTAAGGCAATTGCACAGATTGCATCCACTCGGCATCAAAGATCGCCACAGTGCAAATATGGGGAACACCCTACACTATAAAAAATGGCTTGTTGTTTTCTTCAGCCGATGGCTGCACATTAAGAACAAATTTTGTATTGCACCGAAACAAATTACAACTATATAACAAAAGGAAGGTTGGCATAAAACTTAACAGTCTAGCAGATAAATGCACCACCAGAAGTTTAGAAGCTCAGTTCATTTGACCAGACTGTTATGTTTTCATGTTGTATTGTCCAATGGAGCACCATAACCCTCGCCTTCATTTCTCCTAGGCTCCTGAACAACATAGCAAATGTCTGATAGTCTGGTTTCAAAACCATGCATATCTTGACGACATCGAACAATGTCACTCCTTGTTTCACAAAGGGTCTCTATTAGGGAATGGACTTGTGTCTGGAGCGCAGATACAACATTGCTTTGAGCTTGCATATCTTGATCATGAGGCAGTTTGGACGAGATTGCCTTAACAACCAACCCAGTATTACGCAGGAACGTGCTTTTGGCACTGTTAGTGGACAGGTACTGACCCACTGTAGCAAGAGCTGACATTGCGGTTATAGTTGCCTCGCCACCTTCTGAAGGTGGCGGTTCCACCATTTTTTCCATAGCTCGCTGAAAAGTTGAGTTTTTACATTAGTAGTACCAGAACAGAAGATACTAAGGAGGCAACAAAACCAAACAAAATAGCTTTGGTCTATATACAGAACTTATTCTGGTGAACCCATGTAAAATATTAGTTGTTTTATTGCAAAGTACAGAATAAAACCAGGTTCCAAACACATGACCATATACCATCGCTAATGTATTGTCTATTTCTTCACATTGTATTGAGGGCTAAGGATAAGGAGACGAAGTTTATAATACGGTAAGCATAGTATGACATCATTAATATCACAAAACAACTGAGAATAGACAAACAGGCAATTGTAACATTGTGTGGGCAAGTCTAGCACGGAACTAGATTACGGGTCAAGATCAAAGGAACATCACTCCTCTCTTTTAAACCTTGTAAGGTGCAATGATACACTAAGACAATTGTGTTTAAAATTGAAAAGAGTAATAGTCATTGGCTGCAAACCATGCAATTCAAGGCACAAGTCAGAGTAAGTAGTTGTTAAAAGGCATGAGGATTAAGGACTTACAACAGCGGCTTTGACTGGTGTAGTCATGCCCTTCTTCTTGCTGGTGTGACAGTCCTTAAAGATTTCCACAACATTTGGTTCAGGTACTTTTTGGTCCTTGCGGGCTTTCCTCTGCATTTCGAACAAGTCAATATAGATATGATAATATGGTACAACGAAAAGAGTGAAACAACAGCTAATTACAAGAGCCTCGCGATGCGTATGCCGGCGGGGGTGTGATGAGACCCACAGGCGATGGTACGGGTGGCGACTTGGCGCATATCTGGTTGTTGCCTGCTGAAGAGCAGGTGGACGAGCAGCCAGCAGACATGGTTGCTGCGGCCAGAGCTTCTGATGCTAGGCAGAGTAAGTAGAGAAGAGGAGAAGCGAACGTTGGATGTGTCAGTTTCATTACTTGCAGAGTAGCATAGCACCATATATAGTCATAGTCTAGGTTTGGATTCGAACCAGCTACAAGAGCACGTCTCTCTTTTTTCTAAAACACAGCAACGTCTCTTTACAGGTACACTAGCTTGTTCTGTACGCCTTCCCAAGTCCTTGATTTTCTTTCCCTTTTTGCGAGGAAGGAAGGAGGACAAAATTGAGAGTTCCTGGGACTCGAACCCAAGACCTCTCGGTTGAAAACCAAGGGTGCTAGTTTCCTGGGAGGAGGACGGCAGACGAACGCATTTTCCTCGCAGTTTTAGTTGCAACACAAGATCGAACGATCGTAGTTTCGGGAAAGTTATCAGGCCAACGAGCCCAATTTTTCTTTTCTTCCTATATATAAAAAAGTATGCTACTTGGTGTCGGCTTAGTCAACAAACGATTGTGTCAACCTTGACCGTTGGATTAACATTCAACATCTGTCGTGTTTCTTCAGTCTCTTCTTCCTCAAGCCGCCAAAGCCAAAGCAGCACCGGCGGGACCGCCTGCTCCCGCCTCCCACGGTTGGTTGTGCTGCCGCGCATGCATCATGGCCACATCACACACTAAAACTCTGCGCATCTTCCCCGGCTCCTGTTCATTCCCGTCTGAGGCCTCACCATCGTCCTCCGCCTTGGTTCGCCCGCCGCGGCGCCGCCCTCCGGTGTTGTCAACATGGTCAACAACCGAGAGGAATAAGGGGATGATTGTACATGGTGAGGATGACAGTAGGGACCCAGCAGCGCGCACAGTAAGCTTGTTTTTTCGGGACGGAGAAGGGTATCAACTGGGTTGTGCGGGACCCGTGGCCCGTCTAGCCCAGGCTTTTATTTCATATGTTTAGCACATTACCAGCCCAGTTTGTTTTTTTTCTTTCTAAAAATGGCTAGCCAGCCATTTTGTTTTTTGCAGAATAACCAACATAGGCCTACTTGCTTTTCTACGCCTTGCTGGGCCAGAAATCTTTCAAGACGAGAAAGGATGCATTTTGCCCAGAATATGGGCTATAAGTAATAAGAAATGGGCTATAAGTAATAAAAATGGGCTGTAAAATGAAAAAATACAGCAAACAGGCAATTAGTTCCAAAATATTGTTTTCTTTCGGATTTTGATATTTTAAATTTTATTGTTTTTATGCGGGTAAAATTTCATTGAATTTAAATTAAGGTATATTTAGATTTAAAATTAATTTGAATCTAGCTAGAAATTTTGGGCTGTATGCTGTTTGGGACAGATCTCGAGGCTGACTTGTGGGTCTACTAGGTTGACGTGTACTTTGGCTTTGTCAACTTAGTCCACAAACGATTCTAGCAGCAGTGACCGTTGGATGTTAATCCAGCGGCCATGCCGCTTCTTCAATATCTGATCTTCTTGCTCCAGCCGCCCAAACCAGCGCCGATGGGACTGCCTGCTCCCGCCTCCCGTGCTTGGTTGTGCTGCCGCACAGGCCACACCGCCCCACCCTACTTCATTGTTGGCCAGGCCATTCCTCTACTCACCCACACCTCCTGTTATTTTCCGGCAACAGCAGCCGGACCAGTAAACCCTCGTACTCCCCACCGCATGGGCAACCATTGCTGGGTCTTCCCCAGCTCCGTGTCGTTCCCTTCCTAGGCCCCGTCGTCGTCCACCGTCATGGTGCTCTTGGCGCGGCCTGGTCAACATGGTCAACGAACGACATCCATCGGACGTGGACTGTACGTCGAGAGGCTGACAGTTGGGTCCATGGCCGCACACAAGGAAATGCCTCCTTATTACGCGCAAAATAATGATTCGTCCACCTGACAGCTGGGACCCACCGGAAGGGACTCTATATTTCACAAAAAAAACCTTCCCCCCACTATCAGGTCAGACCCACGAGCTATATCTTCGCACGCAAGGAAGTGCCTCCTTATTACACACAAAAAATGAATACCCCCTGCTAGCTGGGACCCACCATAGTGGGAGGATGACTTGTGGGCCAACTAAGTTGACGGGGACGGAGGGCTTTGTCAACTTAGTCAATATGAATGATTCTAGTTCTAGTGACCATACAATTTCCATCCAACGGCTGTAGTGCTTCTTCAACCTCTGGTCTTCTTGCTCCAGCCGCCCAAACCAGCGTCGGTTGTGCCGCGTGCTCCTGCCTCCCGTGGCCGGATGTGATGCCGCGGAGGCCTCACCGCCCCCTACTACTCCCACCACTAGCCAGGCCATCCCTCTACTCACCCACACCCCCTGTTATTCTGCGGCGATGGCAGCCTCACATCGCAGCCGAACCACTGAACCCTCGTATTCCTCTCCGTGCGAGCTTCCACTGCCGCGTCTTGCCCGGCTCCGCGTCGTCCCCTTCCTAGGCCTTGCCATCATCCACCGCCGTGGTGCTCTCGGCATGACGTGGTCAACATGGTCAAGGAACGACTTCCATCGGACGTGGACTGTACGTGGAGAGGTTGACAGCTGGCTCCACGGACGCAGCAAGGAAGTGCCTCCTTAATACGTGGAAAATAATGATTCCTCCACCTGACAGCTGGGACACACCGGACGGGCCATTGTATTTGGTAGAAAAAAATCCCCCCTGACTGCTGGGACCCACCAGCTACATCTTCGCACGCAAGGAAGTGCCTGACAGTCGGGACCCACCTGGTCGAAGCGTACGTAGCATTGTCATTCTAGTCGCGAACGTGTACGTACATACTGGTGGATGTAGAGGCGCGCACGTGTCGTAGTAGAGGCACGCACATGTCGTAGTAGAGGCGCGCACGTAGCATGTACACGTACGTACAGCGGCCAGGGTGCAAGAAAGAAAATACGGCCACGTACGTACATACGTGCGGGGTCTCGAACGCCTACTCGCGCATACGTACGGCCAGGGCTCGTGTACATGGCTGGGTCGGAACGGAGAAACAGCGTCGTCGTCGTGTTCATGGGGAGCCAACCGGCTGGGTCGGAATGGAATGTGTCGTCGTGTTCAGCGGGAGGGCTTGGACGGAATAGGCGACGGAAACGAGGCCTGGCGTACCGCAGAATGGAGGAAACGGCCTTGTGTTCGACCTGCCACGTTCGAAACGGGATCTTGTTCATCGGGAGGGGTACGGCGTACTGCAAAACAGAGGAAACGGACGTCCTACGATCAAAACGGGGGTCATGTTGATCAGGAGGGGTGTGGCGTACCACAAAACGGACGAAACGGACTTGTGTTGGAGCGCTACGGTCGAAATGGGGGTCCTGTTCATCGGGAGGGGTGTGGCGTACCGCATAACGGGACTCCACGGGATACTATTCATCTCCACCGTCGACCTCCTCCAGCCTCCACGGGCTACTGTTCATCCACCATCGACCTCCTCCAGCCTTCACCTACGAATCTTCATCCACCGGCTCCTGTTCATCCAGCCTCCACCGCGTGCTACTCCACCGGCTACTGTTCAACCACCCCTCTCCACGGGCTCCTATTCAACCACCCCTCCACGGGCTACTGTTCATCCATGCCTCCACCATCTACTGTTCATCCAGCCCTCCACGCAGTCGTCCTATTCATCCAGCCCTCCACTGGGTCCTGTTCATCCAGCCCCAACCGGCTCAATCAATC